>NC_136527.1:171940863-172118363 GCF_053919585.1 Euprymna scolopes
TATATATATATATATTTACCTATATATACATTAAGATATATATATATATTACAGAGATTATATAATATATATATTTACCTATATATACCTTGAGATATATATATATATATATATATATATATATATATATTACAGAGACTATATATAATAATATATACATTGAAAACTATATATATATATATATATATATATATATATATATATATATCATAATTTGAGAATTAAAAATTTGTGATTTGAAAAAGTTAAATTTCAAATATAGAAATTTTATTGTATGCAAGACAAAGAATTCAGTATAGTAGAATGTATTTCCTTAACTATGAGTTTTCAATGTTTATACATCTCGGATGAAATATTAGCAAATATTATAAAAGGTTGGCACCTGAATCGCCATAGGGAATACACATAGAAAATTAAATTAAATGTTGTTTAAAGTTTTTAAATTAGTTTAGCTACATTATTAAGAAAAACATAAAATATATTGATTTTAATAAGAAAAAAAATTACTATAATAAAGTAAAAAATCGAATTGCATTATAAGTAATAACTACTCTTCCTCTATTTGATTGCTAGATAGAACTAAACTGGTATATTAATTCAAATTCCTACTGAAAGATTATCAAAACATATACATAGGTTTCACTACCATGTTATTGCCAAGGATATTAATAATGCATAGATTTCACTACCATGTTATTGACAAGGATATTAACATCGGTCTGAAAAAGTATTATCACCAAACACATGATTAATTTACAGTTCTGCCCCTAACTCCAATTTAGAAAACACATCTATTCTTCAACAAACTTGTAAAACAATTAACTAGAAATAATAAAATCATTACTAATTAAAACTAAAAGCAAAATATCAATAAAATAACTGTACTATTATT
This sequence comes from Euprymna scolopes, assembly GCF_053919585.1. NCBI lineage: Eukaryota > Metazoa > Mollusca > Cephalopoda > Sepiida > Sepiolidae > Euprymna > Euprymna scolopes. The sequence continues at coordinate 171,941,756 of NC_136527.1, forward strand.
ACTAACGTCCGAACTGATAGTAAAACAAATTTACATACGCTATTACACAAAGGAATATCAGTTAAAATAAACAGTTTAATTAAGTAAAAATAATGAATCAATATGGATTCGAAAGTAAATAAGAATACGATGTAACTACATAAGCAACTTTTTCCTGTAGGAAAGAAAATGAGTCTGAAGATGATAATGATTTTAACTAGAATGAGCAGACACAAAATATCTATCCAATAAAATATGCCTAAACCTAAAACGTTTCTTTATAATCATATGTAATTCTATTTAATTCAATAAAATATGCCTAAAACTAAAACGTTTCTTTATAATCATATGTAATTCTATTTAATTCAATAAAATATGCCTAAAACTAAAACGTTTCTTTATAATCATATGTAATTCTATTTAATTCAATAAAATATGCCTAAACTTAAACGCTTCTTTATAATCATATGTAATTCTATTTAATTCAATAAAATATGCCTAAAACTAAAACGTTTCTTTATAATCATATATAATTCTATTTAATTCAATAAAATATGCCTAAAACTAAAACGTTTCTTTATAATCATATGTAATTCTATTTAATTCAATAAAATATGCCTAAAACTAAAACGTTTCTTTATAATCATATGTAATTCTATTTAATTCAATAAAATATGCCTAAAACTTAAACGTTTCTTTATAATCATATGTAATTCTATTTAATTCAATAAAATATGCCTAAAACTAAAACGTTTCTTTATAATCATATGTAATTCTATTTAATTCAATAAAATATGCCTAAACTTAAACGCTTCTTTATAATCATATGTAATTCTATTTAATTCAATAAAATATTCCTAAAACTTAAACGTTTCTTTATAATCATATGTAATTCTATTTAATTCAATAAAATATGCCTAAAACTAAAACGTTTCTTTATAATCATATGTAATTCTATTTAATTCAATAAAATATGCCTAAAACTTAAACGTTTCTTGATAATCATATGTAATTCTATTTAATTCAATAAAATATGCCTAAAACTAAAACGTTTCTTTATAATCATATGTAATTCTATTTAATTCAATAAAATATGCCTAAAACTAAAACGTTTCTTTATAATCATATGTAATTCTATTTAATTCAATAAAATATGCCTAAAACTTAAACGTTTCTTGATAATCATATGTAATTCTATTTAATTCAATCAAATATGCCTAAAACTAAAAGGGTTTCTTTATAATCATATGTCATTCTATTTAATTCAATAAAATATGCCTAAAACTTAAACGTTTCTTTATAATCATATGTAATTCTATTTAATTCAATAAAATATGCTTAAAACTTAAACGTTTCTTTATAATCATATGTAATTCTATTTAATTCAATAAAATATGCCTAAAACTTAAACGTTTCTTTATAATCATATGTAATTCTATTTAATTCAATAAAATATGCTTAAAACTAAAACGTTTCTTTATAATCATATGTAATTCTATTTAATTCAATAAAATATACCTAAAACTAAAACGTTTCTTTATAATCATATGTAATTCTATTTAATTCAATAAAATATGCCTAAAACTTAAACGTTTCTTTATAATCATATGTAATTCTATTTAATTCAATAAAATATGCCTAAAACTAAAACGTTTCTTTATAATCATATGTAATTCTATTTAATTCAATAAAATATGCCTAAAACTAAAACGTTTCTTTATAATCATATGTAATTCTATTTAATTCAATAAAATATGCCTAAAACTTAAACGTTTCTTTATAATCATATGTAATTCTATTTAATTAAATAAAATATGCCTAAAACTTAAACGTTTCTTTATAATCATATGTAATTCTATTTAATTCAATAAAATATGCCTAAAACTAAAACGTTTCTTTATAATCATATGTAATTCTATTTAATTCAATAAAATATGCCTAAAACTTAAACGCTTCTTTATAATCATATGTAATTCTATTTAATTCAATAAAATATGCCTAAAACTAAAACGTTTCTATATAATCATATGCAATTCTATTTAATTCAATAAAATATGCCTAAAACTAAAACGTTTCTTTATAATCATATGCAATTCTATTTAATTCAATAAAATATGCCTAAAACTAAAACGTTTCTTTATAATCATATGTAATTCTATTTAATTCAATAAAATATGCCTAAAACTAAGACGTTTCTTGATAATCACATGTAATTCTATTTAATTCAATAAAATATGCCTAAAACTTAAACGTTTCTTTATAATCATATGTAATTCTATTTAATTCAATAAAATATGCCTAAAACTAAAACGTTTCTTGAGAATCATATGTAATTCTATTTAATTCAATAAAATACGCCTAAAACTAAAACGTTTCTTCATAATCATATGTAATTCTATTTAATTCAATAAAATATGCCTTAAACTTAAACGTTTCTTTATAATCATTGTAATTCTATTTAATTCAATAAAATATGCCCAAAACTAAAACGTTTCTTGATAATCATATGTAATTCTATTAAATTCAATAAATTATGCCTAAAACTTAAACGTTTCTTGATAATCATATGTAATTCTATTTAATTCAATAAAATATGCCTAAAACTTAAACGTTTCTTTATAATCATATGTAATTCTATTTAATTCAATAAAATATGCCTTAAACTAAAACGTTTCTTTATAATCATATGTAATTCTATTTAATTCAATAAAATATGCCTAAAACTAAAACGTTTCTTTATAATCATATGTAATTCTATTTAATTCAATAAAATATGCCTAAAACTTAAACGTTTCTTTATAATCATATGTAATTCTATTTAATTCAATAAAATATGCCTAAAACTTAAACGTTTCTTTATAATCATATGTAATTCTATTTAATTCAATAAAATATGCCTAAAACTTAAACGTTTCTTTATAATCATATGTAATTCTATTTAATTCAATAAAATATGCCTAAAACTTAAACGTTTCTTTATAATCATATGTAATTCTATTTAATTCAATAAAATATGCCTAAAACTTAAACGCTTCTTTATAATCATATGTAATTCTATTTAATTCAATAAAATATGCCTAAAACTTAAACGTTTCTTTATAATCATATGTAATTCTATTTAATTCAATAAAATATGCCTAAAACTTAAACGTTTCTTTATAATCATATGTAATTCTATTAAATTCAATAAAATATGCCTAAAACTTAAACGTTTCTTTATAATCATATGTAATTCTATTTAATTCAATAAAATATTCCTAAAACTAAAACGTTTCTTTATAATCATATGTAATTCTATTTGATTCAATAAAATATTCTAAAACTTAAACGTTTCTTTATAATTATATGTAATTCTATTTAATTCAATAAAATATGCCTAAAACTTAAACGTTTCTTTATAATCATATGTAATTCTATTTAATTCAATAAAATATTCTAAAACTTAAACGTTTCTTTATAATTATATGTAATTCTATTTAATTCAATAAAATATGCCTAAAACTAAAACGTTTCTTTATAATCATATGTAATTCTATTTAATTCAATAAAATATGCCTAAAACTTAAACGTTTCTTTATAATCATATGTAATTCTATTTAATTCAATAAAATATGCCTAAAACTTAAACGTTTCTTGATAATCATATGTAATTCTATTTAATTCAATAAAATATGCCTAAAACTAAAACGTTTCTTTATAATCATATGTAATTCTATTTAATTCAATAAAATATGCCTAAACCTTAAACGTTTCTTTATAATCATATGTAATTCAATTTAATTCAATAAAATATGCCTAAAACTAAAACGTTTCTTTATAATCATATGTAATTCTATTTAATTCAATAAAATATGCCTAAAACTAAAACGTTTCTTTATAATCATATGTAATTCTATTTAATTCAATAAAATATGCCTAAAACTAAAACGTTTCTTTATAATCATATGTAATTCTATTTAATTCAATAAAATATGCCTAAAACTAAAACGTCTCTTTATAATCATATGTAATTCTATTTAATTCAATAAAATATGCCTAAAACTAAAACGTTTCTTTATAATCATATGTAATTCTATTTAATTCAATAAAATATGCCTAAAACTAAAACGTTTCTTGATAATCATATGTAATTCTATTTAATTCAATAAAATATGCCTAAAACTTAAACGTTTCTTTATAATCATATGTAATTCTATTAAATTCAATAAAATATACCTAAAACTTAAACGTTTCTTTATAATCATATGTAATTCTATTTAATTCAATAAAATATGCCTAAAACTAAAACGTTTCTTTATAATCATATGTAATTCTATTTAATTCAATAAAATATGCCAAAAACTAAAACGTTTCTTTATAATCATATGTAATTCTATTTAATTCAATAAAATATGCCTAAAACTAAAACGTTTCTTTATAATCATATGTAATTCTATTTAATTCAATAAAATATGCCTAAAACTAAAACGTTTCTTTATAATCATATGTAATTCTATTTAATTCAATAAAATATGCCTAAAACTAAAACGTTTCTTTATAATCATATGTAATTCTATTTAATTCAATAAAATATGCCTAAAACTAAAACGTTTCTTTATAATCATATGTAATTCTATTTAATTCAATAAAATATGCCTAAAACTAAAACGTTTCTTTATAATCATATGTAATTCTATTTAATTCAATAAAATATGCCTAAAACTAAAACGTTTCTTTATAATCATATGTAATTCTATTTAATTCAATAAAATATGCCTAAAACTTAAACGTTTCTTTATAATCATATATAATTCTATTTAATTCAATAAAATATGCCTAAAACTAAAACGTTTCTTTATAATCATATGTAATTCTATTTAATTCAATAAAATATGCCTAAAACTAAAACGTTTCTTTATAATCATATGTAATTCTATTTAATTCAATAAAATATGCCTAAAACTTAAACGTTTCTTTATAATCATATATAATTCTATTTAATTCAATAAAATATGCTTAAAACTTAAACGTTTCTTTATAATCATATGTAATTCTATTTAATTCAATAAAATATGCCTAAAACTAAAACGTTTCTTTATAATCATATGTAATTCTATTTAATTCAATAAAATATGCCTAAAACTTAAACGTTTCTTTATAATCATATGTAATTCTATTTAATTCAATAAAATATGCCTAAAACTAAAACGTTTCTTTATAATCATATGTAATTCTATTTAATTCAATAAAATATGCCTAAAACTAAAACGTTTCTTTATAATCATATGTAATTCTATTTAATTCAATAAAATATGCCTAAAACTTAAAAGTTTTCTTTATAATCATATGTAATTCTATTTAATTCAATAAAATATGCCTAAAACTAAAACGTTTCTTTATAATCATATGTAATTCTATTTAATTCAATAAAATATGCCTAAAACTTAAACGTTTCTTTATAATCATATGTAATTCTATTTAATTCAATAAAATATTCCTAAAACTAAAACGTTTCTTTATAATCATATGTAATTCTATTTAATTCAATAAAATATGCCTAAAACTAAAACGTTTCTTTATAATCATATGTAATTCTATTTAATTCAATAAAATATGCCTAAAACTTAAACGTTTCTTTATAATCATATGTAATTCTATTTAATTCAATAAAATATGCCTAAAACTAAAACTTTTCTTTATAATCATATGTAATTCTATTTAATTCAATAAAATATGCCTAAAACTAAAACGTTTCTTTATAATCATATGTAATTCTATTTAATTCAATAAAATATGCCTAAAACTAAAACGTTTCTTTATAATCACATGTAATTCTATTTAATTCAATAAAATATGCCTAAAACTAAAACGTTTCTTTATAATCATATGTAATTCTTTTTAATTCAATAAAATATGCCTAAAACTTAAACGTTCCTTTATAATCATATGTAATTCTATTTAATTCAATTAAATATGCCTAAAACTAAAACTTTTCTTTATAATCATATGTAATTCTATTTAATTCAATAAAATATGCCTAAAACTAAAACGTTTCTTTATAATCATATGTAATTCTATTTAATTCAATAAAATATGCCTAAAACTAAAACGTTTCTTGATAATCATATGTAATTCTATTTGATTCAATAAAATATGCCTAAAACTTAAACGTTTCTTTATAATCATATGTAATTCTATTTAATTCAATAAAATAGTCCTAAAACTAAAACGTTTCTTTATAATCATATGTAATTCTATTTAATTCAATAAAATATGCCTAAAACTAAAACGTTTCTTTATAATCATATGTAATTCTATTTAATTCAATAAAATATGCCTAAAACTAAAACGTTTCTTTATAATCATATGTAATTCTATTTAATTCAATAAAATATGCCTAAAACTAAAACGTTTCTTTATAATCATATGTAATTCTATTTAATTCAATAAAATATGCCTAAAACTAAAACGTTTCTTTATAATCATATGTAATTCTATTTAATTCAATAAAATATGCCTAAAACTAACACGTTTCTTTATAATCATATGTAATTCTATTTAATTCAATAAAATATGCCTAAAACTAAAACGTTTCTTTATAATCATATGTAATTCTATTTAATTCAATAAAATATGCCTAAAACTTAAACGTTTCTTTATAATCATATGTAATTCTATTTAATTCAATAAAATATGCCTAAAACTAAAACGTTTCTTTATAATCATATGTAATTCTATTTAATTCAATAAAATATGCCTAAAACTAAAACGTTTCTTTATAATCATATGTAATTCTATTTAATTCAATAAAATATGCCTAAAACTTAAACGTTTCTTTATAATCATATGTAATTCTATTTAATTCAATAAAATATGCCTAAAACTAAAACGTTTCTTTATAATCATATGTAATTCTATTTAATTCAATAAAATATGCCTAAAACTAAAACGTTTCTTTATAATCATATGTAATTCTATTTAATTCAATAAAATATGCCTTAAACTAAAACGTTTCTTTATAATCATATGTAATTCTATTTAATTCAATAAAATATGCCTAAAACTTAAACGTTTCTTTATAATCATATGTAATTCTATTTTATTCAATAAAATATGCCTAAACCTTAAACGTTTCTTTATAATAATATGTAATTCTATTTAATTCAATAAAATATGCCTAAAACTTAAACGTTTCTTTATAATCATATGTAATTCTATTTGATTCAATAAAATATGCCTAAAACTAAAACGTTTCTTTATAATCATATGTAATTCTATTTAATTCAATAAAATATGCCTAAAACTTAAACGTTTCTTTAGAATCATATGTAATTCTATTTAATTGAATAAAATATGCCTAAAACTTAAACGTTTCTTTATAATCATATGTAATTCTATTTAATTCAATAAAATATGCCTAAAACTAAAACGTTTCTTTATAATCATATGTAATTCTATTTAATTCAATAAAATATGCCTAAAACTTAAACGTTTCTTTATAATCATATGTAATTCTATTTAATTCAATAAAATATGCCTAAGACTTAAACGTTTCTTTATAATCATATGTAATTCTATTTAATTAAATAAAATATGCCTAAAACTTAAACGTTTCTTTATAATCATATGTAATTCTATTTAATTCAATAAAATATGCCTAAAACTTAAACGTTTCTTTATAATCATATGTAATTCTTTTTAATTCAATAAAATATGCCTAAAACTTAAACGTTCCTTTATAATCATAGGTAATTCTATTTAATTCAATTAAATATGCCTAAAACTAAAACTTTTCTTTATAATCATATGTAATTCTATTTAATTCAATAAAATATGCCTAAAACTAAAACGTTACTTTATAATCATATGTAATTCTATTTAATTCAATAAAATATGCCTAAAACTAAAACGTTTCTTGATAATCATATGTAATTCTATTTGATTCAATAAAATATGCCTAAAACTTAAACGTTACTTTATAATCATATGTAATTCTATTTAATTCAATAAAATATGCCTAAAACTAAAACGTTTCTTTATAATCATATGTAATTCTATTTAATTCAATAAAATATGCCTAAAACTAAAACGTTTCTTTATAATCATATGTAATTCTATTTAATTCAATAAAATATGCCTAAAACTAAAACATTTCTTTATAATCATATGTAATTCTATTTAATTCAATAAAATATGCCTAAAACTAAAACGTTTCTTTATAATCATATGTAATTCTATTTAATTCAATAAAATATGCCTAAAACTAAAACGTTTCTTTATAATCATATGTAATTCTATTTAATTCAATAAAATATGGCTAAAACTAAAACGTTTCTTTATAATCATATGTAATTCTATTTAATTCAATAAAATATGCCTAAAACTAAAACGTTTCTTTATAATCATATGTAATTCTATTTAATTCAATAAAATATGCCTAAAACTAAAACGTTTCTTTATAATCATATGTAATTCTATTTAATTCAATAAAATATGCCTAAAACTAAAACGTTTCTTTATAATCATATGTAATTCTATTTAATTCAATAAAATATGCCTAAAACTAAAACGTTTCTTTATAATCATATGTAATTCTATTTAATTCAATAAAATATGCCTAAAACTAAAACGTTTCTTGATAATCATATGTAATTCTATTTGATTCAATAAAATATGCCTAAAACTAAAACGTTTCTTTAAAATCATATGTAATTCTATTTAATTCAATAAAATATGCGTAAAACTAAAACGTTTCTTTATAATCATATGTAATTCTATTTAATTCAATAAAATATGCCTAAAACTAAAACGTTTCTTTATAATCATATGTAATTCTATTTAATTCAATAAAATATGCCTAAAACTAAAACGTTTCTTTATAATCATATGTAATTCTATTTAATTCAATAAAATATGCCTAAAACTAAAACGTTTCTTTATAATCATATGTAATTCTATTTAATTCAATAAAATATGCCTAAAACTAAAACGTTTTTTTATAATCATATGTAATTCTATTTAATTCAATAAAATATGCCTAAAACTAAAACGTTTCTTTATAATCATATGTAATTCTATTTAATTCAATAAAATATGCCTAAAACTAAAACGTTTCTTTATAATCATATGTAATTCTATTTAATTCAATAAAATATGCCTAAAACTAAAACGTTTCTTTATAATCATATGTAATTCTATTTAATTCAATAAAATATGCATAAAACTAAAACGTTTCTTTATAATCATATGTAATTCTATTTAATTCAATAAAATATGCCTAAAACTAAAATGTTTCTTTATAATCATATGTAATTCTATTTTATTCAATAAAATATGCCTAAAACTAAAACGTTTCTTTATAATCATATGTAATTCTATTTAATTCAATAAAATATGCCTAAACCTTAAACGTTTCTTTATAATCATATGTAATTCTATTTAATTCAATAAAATATGCATAAAACTTAAACGTTTCTTTATAATCATATGTAATTCTATTTAATTCAATAAAATATGCCTAAAACTTAAACGTTTCTTTATAATCATATGTAATTCTATTTAATTCAATAAAATATGCCTAAAACTAAAACGTTTCTTTATAATCATATGTAATTCTATTTAATTCAATAAAATATGCCTAAAACTAAAACGTTTCTTTATAATCATATGTAATTCTATTTAATTCAATAAAATATGCCTAAAACTAAAACGTTTCTTTATAATCATATGTAATTCTATTTAATTCATTAAAATATGCCTAAAACTAAAACGTTTCCTTATAATCATATGTAATTCTATTTAATTCAATAAAATATGCCTAAAACTTAAATGTTTCTTGAGAATCATATGTAATTCTATTTAATTCAATAGAATATGACTAAAACTAAAACGTTTCTTTATAATCATATGTAATTCTATTTAATTCAATAAAATATGCCTAAAACTTAAACGTTTCTTGATAATCATATGTAATTCTATTTAATTCAATAAAATATGCCTAAAACTAAAACGTTTCTTTATAATCATATGTAATTCTATTTAATTCAATAAAATATGCCTAAAACTAAAACGTTTCTTTATAATCATATGTAATTCTATTTAATTCAATAAAATATGCCTAAAACTAAAACGTTTCTTTATAATCATATGTAATTCTATTTAATTCAATAAAATATTCCTAAAACTAAAACGTTTCTTTATAATCATATGTAATTCTATTTAATTCAATAAAATATGCCTAAAACTTAAACGTTTCTTTATAATCATATGTAATTCAATTTAATTCAATAAAATATGCCTAAAACTTAAACGTTTCTTTATAATCATATGTAATTCTATTTAATTCAATAAAATATGCCTAAAACTTAAACGTTTCTTTATAATCATATGTAATTCTATTTAATTCAATAAAATATGCCTAAAACTAAAACGTTTCTTTATAATCATATGTAATTCTATTTAATTCAATAAAATATGCCTAAAACTAAAACGTTTTTTTATAATCATATGTAATTCTATTTAATTCAATAAAATATGCCTAAAACTAAAACGTTTCTTTATAATCATATGTAATTCTATTAAATTCAATAAAATATGCCTAAAACTAAAACGTTTCTTTATAATCATATGTAATTCTATTTAATTCAATAAAATATGCCTAAAACTAAAACGTTTCTTTATAATCATATGTAATTCTATTTAATTCAATAAAATATGCATAAAACTAAAACGTTTCTTTATAATCATATGTAATTCTATTTAATTCAATAAAATATGCCTAAAACTAAAATGTTTCTTTATAATCATATGTAATTCTATTTTATTCAATAAAATATGCCTAAAACTAAAACGTTTCTTTATAATCATATGTAATTCTATTTAATTCAATAAAATATGCCTAAACCTTAAACGTTTCTTTATAATCATATGTAATTCTATTTAATTCAATAAAATATGCATAAAACTTAAACGTTTCTTTATAATCATATGTAATTCTATTTAATTCAATAAAATATGCCTAAAACTTAAACGTTTCTTTATAATCATATGTAATTCTATTTAATTCAATAAAATCTGCCTAAAACTAAAACGTTTCTTTATAATCATATGTAATTCTATTTAATTCAATAAAATATGCCTAAAACTAAAACGTTTCTTTATAATCATATGTAATTCTATTTAATTCATTAAAATATGCCTAAAACTTAAACGTTTCTTTATAATCATATGTAATTCTATTTAATTCAATAAAAATGCCTAAAACTAAAACGTTTCCTTATAATCATATGTAATTCTATTTAATTCAATAAAATATGCCTAAAACTTAAATGTTTCTTGAGAATCATATGTAATTCTATTTAATTCAATAGAATATGACTAAAACTAAAACGTTTCTTTATAATCATATGTAATTCTATTTAATTCAATAAAATATGCCTAAAACTTAAACGTTTCTTGATAATCATATGTAATTCTATTTAATTCAATAAAATATGCCTAAAACTAAAACGTTTCTTTATAATCATATGTAATTCTATTTAATTCAATAAAATATGCCTAAAACTAAAACGTTTCTTTATAATCATATGTAATTCTATTTAATTCAATAAAATATGCCTAAAACTTAAACGTTTCTTTATAATCATATGTAATTCTATTTAATTCAATAAAATATGCCTAAAACTAAAACGTTTCTTTATAATCATATGTAATTCTATTTAATTCAATAAAATATGCCTAAAACTTAAACGTTTCTTTATAATCATATGTAATTCTATTTAATTCAATAAAATATGCCTAAAACTAAAACGTTTCTTTATAATCGTATGTAATTCTATTTAATTCAATAAAATATGCCTAAAACTTAAATGTTTCTTGAGAATCATATGTAATTCTATTTAATTCAATAGAATATGCCTAAAACTTAAACGTTTCTTTATAATCATATGTAATTCAATTTAATTCAATAAAAGATGCCCAAAACTTAAACGTTTCTTGATAATCATATGTAATTCTATTTAATTCAATAAAATATGCCTAAAACTAAACCGTTTCTTTATAATCATATGTAATTCTATTTAATTCAATAAAATATGCCTAAAACTAAAACGTTTCTTTATAATCATATGTAATTCTATTTAATTCAATAAAATATGCCTAAAACTTAACGTTTCTTTATAATCATATGTAATTCTATTTAATTCAATAAAATATGCCTAAAACTAAAACGTTTCTTTATAATCATATGTAATTCTATTTAATTCAATAAAATATGCCTAAAACTTAAACGTTTCTTTATAATCATATGTAATTCTATTTAATTCAATAAAATATGCCTAAAACTAAAACGTTTCTTTATAATCATATGTAATTCTATTTAATTCAATAAAATATGCCTAAAACTTAAATGTTTCTTTATAATCATATGTAATTCTATTTAATTCAATAGAATATGCCTAAACCTAAAACGTTTCTTTATAATCATATGTAATTCTATTTAATTCAATAAAATATGCCTAAAACTTAAACGTTTCTTTATAATCATATGTAATTCTATTTAATTCAATAAAATATGCCTAAAACTTAAACGTTTCTTTATAATCATATGTAATTCTATTTAATTCAATAAAATATGCCTAAAACTAAAACGTTTCTTTATAATCATATGTAATTCTATTTAATTCAATAAAATATGCCTAAAACTTAAACGTTTCTTTATAATCATATGTAATTCTATTTAATTCAATAAAAGATGCCCAAAACTTTAACGTTTCTTGATAATCATATGTAATTCTATTTAATTCAATAAAATATGCCTAAAACTAAAACGTTTCTTTATAATCATATGTAATTCTATTTAATTCAATAAAATATGCCTAAAACTAAAACGTTTCTTTATAATCATATGTAATTCTATTTAATTCAATAAAATATGCCTAAAACTTAAACGTTTCTTTATAATCATATGTAATTCTATTTAATTCAATAAAATATGCCTAAAACTAAAACGTTTCTTTATAATCATATGTAATTCTATTTAATTCAATAAAATATGCCTAAAACTAAAACGTTTCTTTATAATCATATGTAATTCTATTTAATTCAATAAAATATGCCTAAAACTAAAACGTTTCTTTATAATCATATGTAATTCTATTTAATTCAATAAAATATGCCTAAAACTAAAACGTTTCTTTATAATCATATGTAATTCTATTTAATTCAATAAAATATGCCTAAAACTTAAACGTTTCTTTATAATCATATGTAATTCTATTTAATTCAATAAAATATGCCTAAAACTTAAACGTTTCTTTATAATCATATGTAATTCTATTTAATTCAATAAAATATGCCTAAAACTTAAACGTTTCTTTATAATCATATGTAATTCTATTTAATTCAATAAAATATGCCTAAAACTTAAACGTTTCTTTATAATCATATGTAATTATATTTAATTCAATAAAAGATGCCCAAAACTTAAACGTTTCTTGATAATCATATGTAATTCTATTTAATTCAATAAAATATGCCTAAAACTAAAACGTTTCTTTATAATCATATGTAATTCTATTTAATTCAATAAAATATGCCTAAAACTAAAACGTTTCTTTATAATCATATGTAATTCTATTTAATTCAATAAAATATGCCTAAAACTTAAACGTTTCTTTATAATCATATGTAATTCTATTTAATTCAATAAAATATGCCTAAAACTAAAACGTTTCTTTATAATCATATGTAATTCTATTTAATTCAATAAAATATGCCTAAAACTAAAACGTTTCTTTATAATCATATGTAATTCTATTTAATTCAATAAAATATGCCTAAAACTAAAACGTTTCTTTATAATCATATGTAATTCTATTTAATTCAATAAAATATGCCTAAAACTAAAACGTTTCTTTATAATCATATGTAATTCTATTTAATTCAATAAAATATGCCTAAAACTTAAACGTTTCTTTATAATCATATGTAATTCTATTTAATTCAATAAAATATGCCCAAAACTTAAACGTTTCTTTATAATCATATGTAATTCTATTTAATTCAATAAAATATGCCTAAAACTAAAACGTTTCTTTATAATCATATGTAATTCTATTTAATTCAATAAAATATGCCTAAAACTTAAACGTTTCTTTATAATCATATGTAATTCTATTTAATTCAATAAAATATGCCTAAAACTAAAACGTTTCTTTATAATCATATGTAATTCTATTTAATTCAATAAAATATGCCTAAAACTAAAACGTTTCTTTATAATCATATGTAATTCTATTTAATTCAATAAAATATGCCTAAAACTAAAACGTTTCTTTATAATCATATGTAATTCTATTTAATTCAATAAAATATGCCTAAAACTTAAACGTTTCTTTATAATCATATGTAATTCTATTTAATTCAATAAAATATGCCTAAAACTAAAACGTTTCTTTATAATCATATGTAATTCTATTTAATTCAATAAAATATGCCTAAAACTAAAACGTTTCTTTATAATCATATGTAATTCTATTTAATTCAATAAAATATGCCTAAAACTTAAACGTTTCTTTATAATCATATGTAATTCTATTTAATTCAATAAAATATGCCTAAAACTAAAACGTTTCTTTATAATCATATGTAATTCTATTTAATTCAATAAAATATGCCTAAAACTAAAACGTTTCTTTATAATCATATGTAATTCTATTTAATTCAATAAAATATGCCTAAAACTAAAACGTTTCTTTATAATCATATGTAATTCTATTTAATTCAATAAAATATGCCTAAAACTAAAACGTTTCTTTATAATCATATGTAATTCTATTTAATTCAATAAAATATGCCTAAAACTTAAACGTTTCTTTATAATCATATGTAATTCTATTTAATTCAATAAAAAATGCCTAAAACTAAAACGTTTCTTTATAATCATATGTAATTCTATTTAATTCAATAAAATATGCCTAAAACTTAAACGTTTCTTTATAATCATATGTAATTCTATTTAATTCAATAGAATATGCCTAAACCTTAAACGTTTCTTTATAATCATATGTAATTCTATTTAATTCAATAAAATATGCCTAAAACTAAAACGTTTCTTTATAATCATATGTAATTCTATTTAATTCAATAAAATATGCCTAAAACTCAAACGTTTCTTTATAATCATATATAATTCTATTTAATTCAATAAAATATGCCTAAAACTTAAACGTTTCTTTATAATCATATATAATTCTATTTAATTCAATAAAAAATGCCTAAAACTAAAACGTTTCTTTATAATCATATGTAATTCTATTTAATTCAATAAAATATGCCTAAAACTTAAACGTTTCTTTATAATCATATGTAATTCTATTTAATTCAATAGAATATGCCTAAACCTTAAACGTTTCTTTATAATCATATGTAATTCTATTTAATTCAATAAAATATGCCTAAAACTTAAACGTTTCTTTATAATCATATGTAATTCTATTTAATTCAATAAAATATGCCTAAAACTAAAACGTTTCTTTATAATCATATGTAATTCTATTTAATTCAATAAAATATGCCTAAAACTTAAACGTTTCTTTATAATCATATGTAATTCTATTTAATTCAATAAAATATGCCTAAAACTAAAACGTTTCTTTATAATCATATGTAATTCTATTTAATTCAATAAAATATGCCTAAAACTTAAACGTTTCTTTATAATCATATGTAATTCTATTTAATTCAATAAAATATGCCTAAAACTAAAACGTTTCTTTATAATCATATGTAATTCTATTTAATTCAATAAAATATGCCTAAAACTTAAACGTTTCTTTATAATCATATGTAATTCTATTTAATTCAATAAAATATGCCTAAAACTTAAACGTTTCTTTATAATCATATGTAATTCTATTTAATTCAATAAAATATGCCTAAAACTTAAACGTTTCTTTATAATCATATGTAATTCTATTTAATTCAATAAAATATGCCTAAAACTTAAACGTTTCTTTATAATCATATGTAATTCTATTTAATTCAATAAAATATGCCTAAAACTTAAACGTTTTTTATAATCATATGTAATTCTATTTAATTCAATAAAATATGCCTAAAACTAAAACGTTTCTTTATAATCATATGTAATTCTATTTAATTCAATAAAATATGCCTAAAACTTAAACGTTTCTTTATAATCATATGTAATTCTATTTAATTCAATAAAATATGCCTAAAACTAAAACGTTTCTTTATAATCATATGTAAATCTATTTGATTCAATAAAATATGCCTAAAACTAAAACGTTTCTTTATAATCATATGTAATTCTATTTAATTCAATAGAATATGCCTAAAACTAAAACGTTTCTTTATAATCATATGTAATTCTATTTAATTCAATAAAATATGCCTAAAACTTAAACGTTTCTTTATAATCATATGTAATTCTATTTAATTCAATAAAATATGCCTAAAACTAAAACGTTTCTTTATAATCATATGTAATTCTATTTAATTCAATAAAATATGCCTAAAACTAAAACGTTTCTTTATAATCATATGTAATTCTATTTAATTCAATAAAATATGCCTAAAACTAAAACGTTTCTTTATAATCATATGTAATTCTATTTAATTCAATAAAATATGCCTAAAACTAAAACGTTACTTTATAATCATATGTAATTCTATTTAATTCAATAAAATATGCCTAAAACTAAAACGTTTCTTTATAATCATATGTAATTCTATTTAATTCAATAAAATATACCTAAAACTTAAACGTTTCTTTATAATCATATGTAATTCTATTTAATTCAATAAAATATGCCTAAAACTAAAACGTTTCTTTATAATCATATGTAATTCTATTTAATTCAATAAAATATGCCTAAAACTAAAACGTTTCTTTATAATCATATGTAATTCTATTTAATTCAATAAAATATGCCTAAAACTTAAACGTTTCTTTATAATCATATGTAATTCTATTTAATTCAATAAAATATGCCTAAAACTAAAACGTTTCTTTATAATCATATGTAATTCTATTTAATTCAATAAAATATGCCTAAAACTAAAACGTTTCTTTATAATCATATGTAATTCTATTTAATTCAATAAAATATGCCTAAAACTTAAACGTTTCTTTATAATCATATGTAATTCTATTTAATTCAATAAAATATGCCTAAAACTTAAACGTTTCTTTATAATCATATGTAATTCTATTTAATTCAATAAAATATGCCTAAAACTTAAACGTTTCTTTATAATCATATGTAATTCTATTTAATTCAATAAAATATGCCTAAAACTTAAACGTTTCTTTATAATCATATGTAATTCTATTTAATTCAATAAAATATGCCTAAACTTAAACGTTTCTTTATAATCATATGTAATTCTATTTAATTCAATAAAATATGCCTAAAACTAAAACGTTTCTTTATAATCATATGTAATTCTATTTAATTCAATAAAATATGCCTAAAACTTAAACGTTTCTTTATAATCATATGTAATTCTATTTAATTCAATAAAATATGCCTAAGACTAAAACGTTTCTTTATAATCATATGTAATTCTATTTAATTCAATAAAATATGCCTAAAACTTAAACGTTTCTTTATAATCATATGTAATTCTATTTAATTCAATAAAATATGCCTAAAACTTAAACGTTTCTTTATAATCATATGTAATTCTATTTAATTCAATAAAATATGCCTAAAACTTAAACGTTTCTTTATAATCATATGTAATTCTATTTAATTCAATAAAATATGCCTAAACTTAAACGTTTCTTTATAATCATATGTAATTCTATTTAATTCAATAAAATATGCCTAAAACTAAAACGTTTCTTTATAATCATATGTAATTCTATTTAATTCAATAAAATATGCCTAAAACTAAAACGTTTCTTTATAATCATATGTAATTCTATTTAATTCAATAACATATTCTAAAACTAAAACGTTTCTTTATAATCATATGTAATTCTATTTAATTCAATAAAATATGCCTAAAACTAAAACGTTTCTTTATAATCATATGTAATTCTATTTAATTCAATAAAATATGCCTAAAACTTAAACGTTCCTTTATAATCATATGTAATTCTATTTAATTCAATAAAATATGCCTAAAACTAAAACGTTTCTTTATAATCATATGCAATTCTATTTAATTCAATAACATATTCTAAAACTTAAACGTTTCTTTATAATCATATGTAATTCTATTTAATTCAATAAAATATGCCTAAAACTTAAACGTTTCTTTATAATCATATGTAATTCTATTTAATTCAATAACATATTCTAAAACTTAAACGTTTCTTTATAATCATATGTAATTCTATTTAATTCAATAAAATATTCTAAAACTAAAACGTTTCTTTATAATCATATGTAATTCTATTTAATTCAATAAAATATGCCTAAAACTTAAACGTTTCTTTATAATCATATGTAATTCTATTTAATTCAATAAAATATGCCTAAAACTAAAACGGTTCTTTATAATCATATGTAATTCTATTTAATTCAATAACATATTCTAAAACTTAAACGTTTCTTTATAATCATATGTAATTCTATTTAATTCAATAAAATATTCTAAAACTAAAACGTTTCTTTATAATCATATGTAATTCTATTTAATTCAATAAAATATGCCTAAAACTTAAACGTTTCTTTATAATCATATGTAATTCTATTTAATTCAATAAAATATGCCTAAAACTAAAACGTTCCTTTATAATCATATGTAATTCTATTTAATTCAATAAAATATGCCTAAAACTAAAACGTTTCTTTATAATCATATGTAATTCTATTTAATTCAATAACATATTCTAAAACTAAAACGTTTCTTTATAATCATATGTAATTCTATTTAATTCAATAAAATATGCCTAAAACTTAAACGTTTCTTTATAATCATATGTAATTCTATTTAATTCAATAAAATATGCCTAAAACTAAAACGTTCCTTTATAATCATATGTAATTCTATTTAATTCAATAAAATATGCCTAAAACTAAAACGTTTCTTTATAATCATATGCAATTCTATTTAATTCAATAACATATTCTAAAACTTAAACGTTTCTTTATAATCATATGTAATTCTATTTAATTCAATAAAATATTCTAAAACTAAAACGTTTCTTTATAATCATATGTAATTCTATTTAATTCAATAAAATATTCTAAAACTTAAACGTTTCTTTATAATCATATGTAATTCTATTTAATTCAATAAAATATTCTAAAACTTAAACGTTTCTTTATAATCATATGTAATTCTATTTAATTCAATAAAATATGCCTAAAACTAAAACGTTTCTTTATAATCATATGTAATTCTATTTAATTCAATAACATATTCTAAAACTAAAACGTTTCTTTATAATCATATGTAATTCTATTTAATTCAATAAAATATGCCTAAAACTTAAACGTTTCTTTATAATCATATGTAATTCTATTTAATTCAATAAAATATGCCTAAAACTAAAACGTTCCTTTATAATCATATGTAATTCTATTTAATTCAATAAAATATGCCTAAAACTAAAACGTTTCTTTATAATCATATGCAATTCTATTTAATTCAATAACATATTCTAAAACTTAAACGTTTCTTTATAATCATATGTAATTCTATTTAATTCAATAAAATATGCCTAAAACTAAAACGTTTCTTTATAATCATATGTAATTCTATTTAATTCAATAAAATATGCCTAAAACTTAAACGTTTCTTTATAATCATATGTAATTCTATTTAATTCAATAAAATATGCCTAAAACTAAAACGTTCCTTTATAATCATATGTAATTCTATTTAATTCAATAAAATATGCCTAAAACTAAAACGTTTCTTTATAATCATATGCAATTCTATTTAATTCAATAACATATTCTAAAACTTAAACGTTTCTTTATAATCATATGTAATTCTATTTAATTCAATAAAATATTCTAAAACTAAAACGTTTCTTTATAATCATATGTAATTCTATTTAATTCAATAAAATATTCTAAAACTTAAACGTTTCTTTATAATCATATGTAATTCTATTTAATTCAATAAAATATTCTAAAACTTAAACGTTTCTTTATAATCATATGTAATTCTATTTAATTCAATAAAATATTCTAAAACTTAAACGTTTCTTTATAATCATATGTAATTCTATTTAATTCAATAAAATATTCTAAAACTTAAACGTTTCTTTATAATCATATGTAATTCTATTTAATTCAATAAAATATTCTAAAACTTAAACGTTTCTTTATAATCATATGTAATTCTATTTAATTCAATAAAATATTCTAAAACTAAAACGTTTCTTTATAATCATATGTAATTCTATTTAATTCAATAAAATATTCTAAAACTTAAACGTTTCTTTATAATCATATGTAATTCTATTTAATTCAATAAAATATTCTAAAACTAAAACGTTTCTTTATAATCATATGTAATTCTATTTAATTCAATAAAATATGCCTAAAACTAAAACGTTTCTTTATAATCATATGTAATTCTATTTAATTCAATAAAATATGCCTAAAACTAAAACGTTTCTTTATAATCATATGTAATTCTATTTAATTCAATAAAATATGCCTAAAACTAAAACGTTTCTTTATAATCATATGTAATTCTATTTAATTCAATAAAATATGCCTAAAACTTAAACGTTTCTTGATAATCATATGTAATTCTATTTAATTCAATAAAATATGCCAAAACTAAAACGTTTCTTTATAATCATATGTAATTCTATTTAATTCAATAAAATATGCCTAAAACTAAAACGTTTCTTTATAATCATATGTAATTCTATTTAATTCAATAAAATATGCCTAAAACTAAAACGTTTCTTTATAATCATATGTAATTCTATTTAATTCAATAAAATATGCCTAAAACTAAAACGTTTCTTTATAATCATATGTAATTCTATTTAATTCAATAAAATATGCCTAAAACTAAAACGTTTCTTTATAATCATATGTAATTCTATTTAATTCAATAAAATATGCCTAAAACTAAAACGTTTCTTTATAATCATATGTAATTCTATTTAATTCAATAAAATATGCCTAAAACTTAAACGTTTCTTGATAATCATATGTAATTCTATTTAATTCAATAAAATATGCCAAAACTAAAACGTTTCTTTATAATCATATGTAATTCTATTTAATTCAATAAAATATGCCTAAAACTAAAACGTTTCTTTATAATCATATGTAATTCTATTTAATTCAATAAAATATGCCTAAAACTAAAACGTTTCTTTATAATCATATGTAATTCTATTTAATTCAATAAAATATGCCTAAAACTAAAACGTTTCTTTATAATCATATGTAATTCTATTTAATTCAATAAAATATGCCTAAAACTAAAACGTTTCTTTATAATCATATGTAATTCTATTTAATTCAATAAAATATGCCTAAAACTAAAACGTTTCTTTATAATCATATGTAATTCTATTTAATTCAATAAAATATGCCTAAAACTAAAACGTTTCTTTATAATCATATGTAATTCTATTTAATTCAATAAAATATGCCTAAAACTAAAACGTTTCTTTATAATCATATGTAATTCTATTTAATTCAATAACATATTCTAAAACTAAAACGTTTCTTGATAATCATATGTAATTCTATTTAATTCAATAAAATATGCCTAAAACTAAAACGTTTCTTTATAATCATATGTAATTCTATTTAATTCAATAAAATATGCCTAAAACTAAAACGTTTCTTTATAATCATATGTAATTCTATTTAATTCAATAACATATTCTAAAACTTAAACGTTTCTTTATAATCATATGTAATTCTATTTAATTCAATAAAATATGCCTAAAACTAAAACGTTTCTTGATAATCATATGTAATTCTATTTAATTCAATAAAATATGCCTAAAACTAAAACGTTTCTTTATAATCATATGTAATTCTATTTAATTCAATAACATATTCTAAAACTTAAACGTTTCTTTATAATCATATGTAATTCTATTTAATTCAATAAAATATGCCTAAAACTAAAACGTTTCTTTATAATCATATGTAATTCTATTTAATTCAATAAAATATGCCTAAAACTAAAACGTTTCTTTATAATCATATGTAATTCTATTTAATTCAATAAAATATGCCTAAAACTAAAACGTTTCTTTATAATCATATGTAATTCTATTTAATTCAATAAAATATGCCTAAAACTAAAACGTTTCTTTATAATCATATGTAATTCTATTTAATTCAATAAAATATGCCTGAAACTAAAACGTTTCTTTATAATCATATGTAATTCTATTTAATTCAATAAAATATGCCTAAAACTTAAACGTTTCTTTATAATCATATGTAATTCTATTTAATTCAATAAAATATGCCTAAAACTTAAATGTTTCTTTATAATCATATGTAATTCTATTTAATTCAATAAAATATGCCTAAAAGTTAAACGTTTCTCTATAATCATGTGTAATTCTATTTAATTCAATAAAATATGCCTAAAACTTAAACGTTTCTTTATAATCATATGTAATTCTATTTAATTCAATAAAATATGCCTAAAACTTAAACGTTTCTTTATAATCATATGTAATACTATTTAATTCAATAAAATATGCCTAAAACTAAAACGTTTCTTTATAATCATATGTAATTCTATGTAATTCAATAAAATATGCCTAAAACTTAAACGTTTCTTTATAATCATGTGTAATACTATTTAATTCAATAAAATATGCCTAAAACTAAAACGTTTCTTTAAAATCATATGTAATTCTATTTAATTCAATAAAATATGCCTAAAACTAAAACGTTTCTTTATAATCATATGTAATTCTATTTAATTCATTAAAATATGCCTAAAACTAAAACGTTTCTTTATAATCATATGTAATTCTATTTAATTCAATAAAATATGCCTAAAACTAAAACGTTTCTTTATAATCATATGTAATTCTATTTAATTCAATAAAATATGCCTGAAACTAAAACGTTTCTTTATAATCATATGTAATTCTATTTAATTCAATAAAATATGCCTAAAACTAAAACGTTTCTTTATAATCATATGTAATTCTATTTAATTCAATAAAATATGCCTAAAACTAAAACGTTTCTTTATAATCATATGTAATTCTATTTAATTCAATAAAATATGCCTGAAACTAAAACGTTTCTTTATAATCATATGTAATTCTATTTAATTCAATAAAATATGCCTAAAACTTAAACGTTTCTTTATAATCATATGTAATTCTATTTAATTCAATAAAATATGCCTAAAACTAAAACGTTTCTTTATAATCATATGTAATTCTATTTAATTCAATAAAATATGCCTAAAACTTAAACGTTTCTTTATAATCATATGTAATTCTATTTAATTCAATAAAATATGCCTAAAACTAAAACGTTTCTTTATAATCATATGTAATTCTATTTAATTCAATAAAATATGCATAAAACTAAAACGTTTCTTTATAATCATATGCAATTCTATTTAATTCAATAAAATATGCCTAAAAATAAAACGTTTCTTTATAATCATATGTAATTCTATTTAATTCAATAAAATATGCCTAAAACTTAAACGTTTCTTTATAATCATATGTAATTCTATTTAATTCAATAAAATATGCCTAAAACTAAAACGTTTCTTTATAATCATATGTAATTCTATTTAATTCAATAAAATATGCCTAAAACTAAAACGTTTCTTTATAATCATATGTAATTCTATTTAATTCAATAAAATATGCCTAAAAATAAAACGTTTCTTTATAATCATATGTAATTCTATATAATTCAATAAAATATGCCTAAAAATAAAACGTTTCTTTATAATCATATGTAATTCTATTTAATTCAATAAAATATGCATAAAACTAAAACGTTTCTTTATAATCATATGCAATTCTATTTAATTCAATAAAATATGCCTAAAAATAAAACGTTTCTTTATAATCATATGTAATTCTATTTAATTCAATAAAATATGCCTAAAACTTAAACGTTTCTTTATAATCATATGTAATTCTATTTAATTCAATGAAATATGCCTAAAACTTAAACGTTTCTTTATAATCATATGTAATTCTATTTAATTCAATAAAATATGCCTAAAACTAAAACGTTTCTTTATAATCATATGTAATTCTATATAAATTCAATAAAATATGCCTAAAACTAAAACGTTTCTTTATAATCATATGTAATTCTATTTGATTCAATAAAATATGCCTAAAAATAAAACGTTTCTTTATAATCATATGTAATTCTATATAATTCAATAAAATATGCTTAAAACTAAAACGTTTCTTTATAATCATATGTAATTCTATTTAATTCAATAAAATATGACTAAAACTAAAACGTTTCTTTATAATCATATGTAATTCTATTTAATTCAATAAAATATGCCTAAAACTTAAACGTTTCTTTATAATCATATGTAATTCTATTTAATTCAATAAAATATGCCTAAAACTAAGACGTTTCTTTATAATCATATGTAATTCTATTAAATTCAATAAAATATGCCTAAACTTAAACGTTTCTTTAGAATCATATGTAATTCTATTTAATTCAATAAAATATGCCTAAAACTAAAACGTTTCTTTATAATCATATGTAATTTTAGAAAATTCAATGAAATATGGCTAACACTAAAACGTTTCTTTATAATCATATGTAATTCTATTTAATTCAATAAAATATGCCTAAACCTTAAACGTTTCTTTATAATCATATGTAATTCTATTTAATTCAATAAAATATGCCTAAACCTTAAACGTTTCTTTATAATCATATGTAATTCTATTTAATTCAATAAAATATGTCTAAAACTAAAACGTTTCTTTATAATCATATGTAATTCTATTTAATTCAATAAAATATGCCTAAAACTAAAACGTTTCTTTATAATCATATGTAATTCTATTTAATTCAATAAAATATGCCTAAAACTAAAACGTTTCTTTATAATCATATGTAATTCTATTTAATTCAATAAAATATGCCTAAAACTAAAACGTTTCTTTAAAATCATATGTAATTCTATTTAATTCAATAAAATATGCCTAAAACTAAAACGTTTCTTTATAATCATATGTAATTCTATTTTATTCAATAAAATATGCCTAAAACTAAAACGTTTCTTTATAATCATATGTAATTCTATTTAATTCAATAAAATATGCCTAAAACTAAAACGTTTCTTTATAATCATATGTAATTCTATTTAATTCAATAAAATATGCCTGAAACTAAAACGTTTCTTTATAATCATATGTAATTCTATTTAATTCAATAAAATATGCCTAAAACTTAAACGTTTCTTTATAATCATATGTAATTCTATTTAATTCAATAAAATATGCCTAAAACTTAAATGTTTCTTTATAATCATATGTAATTCTATTTAATTCAATAAAATATGCCTAAAAGTTAAACGTTTCTCTATAATCATGTGTAATTCTATTTAATTCAATAAAATATGCCTAAAACTTAAACGTTTCTTTATAATCATATGTAATTCTATTTAATTCAATAAAATATGCCTAAAACTTAAACGTTTCTTTATAATCATATGTAATACTATTTAATTCAATAAAATATGCCTAAAACTAAAACGTTTCTTTATAATCATATGTAATTCTATGTAATTCAATAAAATATGCCTAAAACTTAAACGTTTCTTTATAATCATGTGTAATACTATTTAATTCAATAAAATATGCCTAAAACTAAAACGTTTCTTTAAAATCATATGTAATTCTATTTAATTCAATAAAATATGCCTAAAACTAAAACGTTTCTTTATAATCATATGTAATTCTATTTTATTCAATAAAATATGCCTAAAACTAAAACGTTTCTTTATAATCATATGTAATTCTATTTAATTCAATAAAATATGCCTAAAACTAAAACGTTTCTTTATAATCATATGTAATTCTATTTAATTCAATAAAATATGCCTGAAACTAAAACGTTTCTTTATAATCATATGTAATTCTATTTAATTCAATAAAATATGCCTAAAACTTAAACGTTTCTTTATAATCATATGTAATTCTATTTAATTCAATAAAATATGCCTAAAACTTAAATGTTTCTTTATAATCATATGTAATTCTATTTAATTCAATAAAATATGCCTAAAACTTAAACGTTTCTTTATAATCATATGTAATTCTATTTAATTCAATAAAATATGCCTAAAACTTAAACGTTTCTTTATAATCATATGTAATTCTATTTAATTCAATAAAATATGCCTAAAACTTAAACGTTTCTTTATAATCATATGTAATTCTATTTAATTCAATAAAATATGCCTAAAAGTTAAACGTTTCTCTATAATCATGTGTAATTCTATTTAATTCAATAAAATATGCCTAAAACTTAAACGTTTCTTTATAATCATATGTAATACTATTTAATTCAATAAAATATGCCTAAACTTAAACGTTTCTTTATAATCATATGTAATTCTATTTAATTCAATAAAATATGCCTAAAACTAAAACGTTTCTTTATAATCATATGTAATTCTATGTAATTCAATAAAATATGCCTAAAACTAAAACGTTTCTTTATAATCATATGTAATTCTATTAAATTCAATGAAATATGGCTAAAACTAAAACGTTTCTTTATAATCATATGTAAATCTATTTTATTCAATAAAATATGCCTAAACCTTAAACGTTTCTTTATAATCATATGTAATTCTATTTAATTCAATAAAATATGCCTAAACCTTAAACGTTTCTTTATAATCATATGTAATTCTATTTAATTCAATAAAATATGCCTAAAACTAAAACGTTTCTTTATAATCATATGTAATTCTATTTAATTCAATAAAATATGCCTAAAACTTAAACGCTTCTTTATAATCATATGTAATTCTATTTAATTCAATAAAATATGCCTAAAACTAAAATGTTTCTTGATAATAATATGTAATTCTGTTTAATTCAATAAAATATGCCTAAAACTTAAACGTTTCTTTATAATCATATGTAATTCTATTTCATTCAATAAAATATGCCTAAACCTTAAACGTTTCTTTATAATCATATGTAATTCTATTTAATTCAATAAAATATGCCTAAAACTTAAACGTTTCTTTATAATCATATGTAATTCTATTTAATTCAATAAAATATGCCTAAAACTAAAACGTTTCTTTATAATCATATGTAATTCTATTTAATTCAATAAAATATGCCTAAAACTTAAACGTTTCTTTATAATCATATGTAATTCTATTTAATTCAATAAAATATGCCTAAAACTAAAACGTTTCTTTATAATCATATGTAATTCTATTTAATTCAATAAAATATGCATAAAACTAAAACGTTTCTTTATAATCATATGCAATTCTATTTAATTCAATAAAATATGCCTAAAAATAAAACGTTTCTTTATAATCATATGTAATTCTATTTAATTCAATAAAATATGCATAAAACTAAAACGTTTCTTTATAATCATATGCAATTCTATTTAATTCAATAAAATATGCCTAAAACTTAAACGTTTCTTTATAATCATATGTAATTCTATTTAATTCAATAAAATATGCCTAAACCTTAAACGTTTCTTTATAATCATATGTAATTCTATTTAATTCAATAAAATATGCCTAAACCTTAAACGTTTCTTTATAATCATATGTAATTCTATTTAATTCAATAAAATATGCCTAAAACTAAAACGTTTCTTTATAATCATATGTAATTCTATTTCATTCAATAAAATATGCCTAAAACTAAAACGTTTCTTTATAATCATATGTAATTCTATTTAATTCAATAAAATATGCCTAAAACTTAAACGTTTCTTTATAATCATATGTAATTCTATTTAATTCAATAAAATATGCCTAAAACTAAAACGTTTCTTTATAATCATATGTAATTCTATTTAATTCAATAAAATATGCCTAAAACTTAAACGTTTCTTTATAATCATATGTAATTCTATTTAATTCAATAAAATATGCCTAAAACTAAAACGTTTCTTTATAATCACATGTAATTCTATTTAATTCAATAAAATATGCATAAAACTAAAACGTTTCTTTATAATCATATGCAATTCTATTTAATTCAATAAAATATGCCTAAAAATAAAACGTTTCTTTATAATCATATGTAATTCTATTTAATTCAATAAAATATGCCTAAAACTTAAACGTTTCTTTATAATCATATGTAATTCTATTTAATTCAATAAAATATGCCTAAAACTAAAACGTTTCTTTATAATCATATGTAATTCTATTTAATTCAATAAAATATGCCTAAAACTAAAACGTTTCTTTATAATCATATGTAATTCTATTTAATTCAATAAAATATGCCTAAAAATAAAACGTTTCTTTATAATCATATGTAATTCTATATAATTCAATAAAATATGCCTAAAAATAAAACGTTTCTTTATAATCATATGTAATTCTATTTAATTCAATAAAATATGCATAAAACTAAAACGTTTCTTTATAATCATATGCAATTCTATTTAATTCAATAAAATATGCCTAAAAATAAAACGTTTCTTTATAATCATATGTAATTCTATTTAATTCAATAAAATATGCCTAAAACTTAAACGTTTCTTTATAATCATATGTAATTCTATTTAATTCAATGAAATATGCCTAAAACTTAAACGTTTCTTTATAATCATATGTAATTCTATTTAATTCAATAAAATATGCCTAAAACTAAAACGTTTCTTTATAATCATATGTAATTCTATATAAATTCAATAAAATATGCCTAAAACTAAAACGTTTCTTTATAATCATATGTAATTCTATTTGATTCAATAAAATATGCCTAAAAATAAAACGTTTCTTTATAATCATATGTAATTCTATATAATTCAATAAAATATGCTTAAAACTAAAACGTTTCTTTATAATCATATGTAATTCTATTTAATTCAATAAAATATGACTAAAACTAAAACGTTTCTTTATAATCATATGTAATTCTATTTAATTCAATAAAATATGCCTAAAACTTAAACGTTTCTTTATAATCATATGTAATTCTATTTAATTCAATAAAATATGCCTAAAACTAAAACGTTTCTTTATAATCATATGTAATTCTATTTAATTCAATAAAATATGCCTTAAACTAAAACGTTTCTTTATAATCATATGTAATTCTATTTAATTCAATAAAATATGCCTAAAACTTAAACGTTTCTTTATAATCATATGTAATTCTATTTAATTCAATAAAATATGCCTTAAACTAAAACGTTTCTTTATAATCATATGTAATTCTATTTAATTCATTAAAATATGCCTAAAACTTAAACGTTTCTTTATAATCATATGTAATTCTATTTAATTCAATAAAATATGCCTAAAAATAAAACGTTTCTTTATAATCATATGTAATTCTATTTAATTCAATAAAATATGCATAAAAATAAAACGTTTCTTTATAATCATATGCAATTCTATTTAATTCAATAAAATATGCCTAAAAATAAAACGTTTCTTTATAATCATATGTAATTCTATTTAATTCAATAAAATATGCCTAAAACTTAAACGTTTCTTTATAATCATATGTAATTCTATTTAATTCAATAAAATATGCCTAAAACTAAAACGTTTATTTATAATCATATGTAATTCTATTTAATTCAATAAAATACGCCTAAAACTAAAACGTTTCTTGAGAATCATATGTAATTCTATTTAATTCAATAAAATATGCGTAAAACTAAAACGTTTCTTTATAATCATATGTAATTCTATTTAATTCAATAAAATATGCCTAAAACTTAAACGTTTCTTTATAATCATATGTAATTCTATTTAATTCAATAAAATATGCCTAAAACTAAAACGTTTCTTTATAATCATATGTAATTCTATTTAATTCAATAAAATATACCTAAAACTTAAACGCTTCTTTATAATCATATGTAATTCTATTTAATTCAATAAAATATGCCTAAAACTTAAACGTTTCTTTATAATCATATGTAATTCTATTTAATTCAATAAAATATGCCTAAAACTAAAACGTTTCTTTATAATCATATGTAATTCTATTTAATTCAATAAAATATACCTAAAACTTAACGCTTCTTTATAATTATATGTAATTCTATTTAATTCAATAAAATATGCCTAAAACTAAAACGTTTCTTTATAATCATATGTAATTCTATTTAATTCAATAAAATATGCCTAAAACTAAAACGTTTCTTTATAATCATATGTAAATCTATTTGATTCAATAAAATATGCCTAAAACTAAAACGTTTCTTTATAATCATATGTAATTCTATTTAATTCAATAGAATATGCCTAAAACTAAAACGTTTCTTTATAATCATATGTAATTCTATTTAATTCAATAAAATATGCCTAAAACTTAAACGTTTCTTTATAATCATATGTAATTCTATTTAATTCAATAAAATATGCCTAAAACTAAAACGTTTCTTTATAATCATATGTAATTCTATTTAATTCAATAAAATATGCCTAAAACTAAAACGTTTCTTTATAATCATATGTAATTCTATTTAATTCAATAAAATATGCCTAAAACTTAAACGTTTCTTTATAATCATATGTAATTCTATTTAATTCAATAAAATATGCCTAAAACTAAAACGTTTCTTTATAATCATATGTAATTCTATTTAATTCAATAAAATATGCCTAAAACTAAAACGTTTCTTGATAATCATATGTAATTCTATTTAATTCAATAAAATATGCCTAAAACTAAAATGTTTCTTTATAATCATATTTAATTCTATTTAATTCAATAAAATATGCCTAAAACTTAAACGTTTCTTTATAATCATATGTAATTCTATTTAATTCAATAAAATATGCCTAAAACTTAAACGTTTCTTTATAATCATATGTAATTCAATTCATTCAATAAAATATGCCTAAAACTAAAACGTTTCTTTATAATCATATGTAATTCTATTTAATTCAATAAAATATGCCTAAAACTAAAACGTTTCTTTATAATCATATGTAATTCTATTTAATTCTCTAAAATATGCCTAAAACTAAGACGTTTCTTTATAATCATATGTAATTCTATTTAATTCAATAAAATATGCCGAAAACTAAAACGTTTTTTTATAATCATATGTAATTCTATTTAATTCAATAAAATATGCCTAAAACTAAAACGTTGCTTTATAATCATATATAATTCTATTTAATTCAATAAAATATGCCTAAAACTAAAACGTTTCTTTATAATCATATGTAATTCTATTTAATTCAATAAAATATGCCTAAAACTAAACCGTTTATTTATAATCATATGTAATTCTATTTAATTCAATAAAATATGCCTAAAACTAAAACGTTTCTTTATAATCATATGTAATTCTATTTAATTCAATAAAATATGCCTAAAACTTAAACGTTTCTTTATAATCATATGCAATTCTATTTAATTCAATAAAATATGCCTAAACTTAAACGTTTCTTTATAATCATATGTAATTCTATTTAATTCAATAAAATATGCCTAAAACTAAACCGTTTCTTTATAATCATATGTAATTCTATTTAATTCAATAAAATATGCCTAAAACTAAAACGTTTCTTTATAATCATATATAATTCTATTTAATTCAATAAAATATGCCTAAATCTTAAACGTTTCTTTATAATCATATGTAATTCTATTTAATTCAATAAAATATGCCTAAAACTTAAACGTTTCTTTATAATCATATGTAATTCTATTTAATTCAATAAAATATGCCTAAAACTAAAACGTTTCTTTATAATCATATGTAATTCTATTTAATTCAATAAAATATGCCTAAAACTAAAACGTTTCTTTATAATCATATATAATTCTATTTAATTCAATAAAATATGCCTAAATCTTAAACGTTTCTTTATAATCATATGTAATTCTATTTAATTCAATAAAATATGCCTAAAACTTAAACGTTTCTTTATAATCACATGTAATTCTATTTAATTCAATAAAATATGCCTAAAACTAAAACGTTTCTTTATAATCATATGTAATTCTATTTAATTCAATAAAATATGCCTAAAACTAAAACGTTTCTTTATAATCATATGTAATTCTATTTAATTCAATAAAATATGCCCAAAACTAAAACGTTTCTTTATAATCATATGTAATTCTATTTAATTCAATAAAATATACCTAAAACTAAAACGTTTCTTTATAATCATATGTAATTCTATTTAATTCAATAAAATATGCCTAAAACTTAAACGTTTCTTTATAATCATATGTAATTCTATTTAATTCAATAAAATATGCCTAAAACTTAAACGTTTCTTTATAATCATATGTAATTCTATTTAATTCAATAAAATATGCCTAAAACTTAAACGTTTCTTTATAATCATATGTAATTCTATTTAATTCAATAAAATATGCCTAAAACTTAAACGTTTCTTTATAATCATATGTAATTCTATTTACTTCAATAAAATATGCATAAAACTAAGACGTTTCTTTATAATCATATGTAATTCTATTTAATTCAATAAAATATGCCTAAAACTTAAACGTTTCTTTATAATCATATGTAATTCTAGTTAATTCAATAAAATATGCCTAAAACTAAAACGTTTCTTGATAATCATATGTAATTCTATTTAATTCAATAAAATATGCCTAAACCTTAAACGTTTCTTTATAATCATATGTAATTCTATTTGATTCAATAAAATATGCCTAAAACTTAAACGTTTCTTTATAATCATATGTAATTCTATTTAATTAAATAAAATATGCCTTAAACTTAAACGTTTCTTTATAATCATATGTAATTCTATTTAATGCAATAAAATATGTCTTAAACGTAAACGTTTCTTTATAATCATATGTAATTCTATTTAATTCAATAAAATATGCCTAAAACTAAAACGTTTCTTTATAATCATATGTAATTCTATTTAATTCAATAAAATATGCCTAAAACTTAAACGTTTCTTTATAATCATATGTAATTCTATTTAATTCAATAAAATATGCCTAAAACTTAAACGTTTCTTGATAATCATATGTAATTCTATTTAATTCAATAAAATATTCCTAAAACTAAAACGTTTCTTTATAATCATATGTAATTCTTTTTAATTCAATAAAATATGGCTAAAACTTAAACGTTTCTTTATAATCATATATAATTCTATGTTTAATTTTCTCTACACTATATCCTTAAGAACGTCTGTATCGACTCGTTCTTTGTCAAGAAAATATTATTCTTATGTGTCTTATTCATATTTCTATAAGAATAATCTAGATTTCATGATTTCAATCTATTAAGATTGGCAACAAGAACAAAAAACAGAACTTTAATATGTGAATGGTGATACTTAAAATATTGAATTTCATATATCTTTTCTATTTGCAGATGTTCCTGCCTGAACGCCTATATTGAATCTAAATAGATCATCATAATCGTTAAACAATATTCTTTAAAAATTATTGAATTATACGTGAAGAAACAAAGTCATTGTTTGGAAATGTATTTCTCGGGATTCTATTATTTAACAAATTCTGGAAGATTTTGTTTCTGAAATTTGTGTTTTATGTTCAAATGAATCAAAAGGAACAGATTAAATCACGAATGGCAGAAAATATGTCTTTGCCAAAAATAAAACTAGATTTTATATAATATGAGAAACCGTAGCACCATAAATATATCTTAAGCATGTAAAATAAATGATATTTTCTGGGAATGGTATGTGTCTGTTCGCGAATTTGCTTAAACATCTGTGAATTTAGAAAACAATGATAAAAGTATATTATTTAGAACTCAGTTAATAATCTTATTCCAGGTCAATTTTAGAAAAACGTGCAAGTCCGACGTTATAAAAAGCAAATTTCTCGAGAATCACATTTAGTGAGGTGTATAAAAACTCACACTATGGAAAAGCCGCATGCTTGTGAAGTTTGTGGGCATTCTTTTTTATATAAATCCGGGTTAGTGAGACATATGGCATCCCACACAAGTGAAAAGCCACTTTCTTGTGATATGTGTGGATATTCTTGTTCTGAAAAATCAAAGTTAGTGAGACATATGAGAACTCACACTGGGGAAAAGCCACATTCTTGTGAAGTGTGTGGATATTCTTTTTCTCAAAAATCAGCATTAGTTATGCATATAAGAACTCACACTGGGGAAAAGCCTCATTCTTGTAAAGTATGTGGATATTCTTCTGCTCAAAAATCAGCGTTAGTGAAACATATGAGTACTCACACAGGTGAAAAGCCACACTCATGTGAAGTGTGTGGACATTCTTTTTCTGCAAAATCAGACCTACTGACACATATGAGAACTCACACTGGGGAAAAGCCACATTCCTGTAAAGTCTGTGGAAATTCTTATTCCCGAAAATCAGACCTATTTATACACATGAGAACTCACACTGGTGAAAAGCCGCATTCCTGTCAAGTTTGTGGAAAATCGTTTTCTGCTAAATGTAATTTAGCCATACATATGCGAACTCACACTGGTGAAAAGCCACATTCTTGTCAAGTTTGTGGATATGTTTTTTCTGATAAATCAAATTTAATCAGACATATCAGAACTCACACTAAAGATAAATAACTTTAATGGAACATTCAAATATCTATGTATCTCATATAGAGTTCTACTTTTTACAGAAAAAAACACCAGATAAAATTGGATGAAAGCTGGCACGAGTTGCAAAACAAAAAAACCTGGCATTGACAACATATCCAGTTTCTGGTTAAAACAGTTCACATTACTACACGATCATTATAGCAGATGCTTCACCAGAATGTTTAAAGCTTATGAACCGACATCAACCCGGCTAATAAAAGGCAATACAAGCACAGAAACCAAGAACCCTAGCAAATATCGCCCAATAAACTGCCTGGCCACGACTTACAAGCTATTCACTGGATTGATAGTTGATAACGTTTATGAACATCTTTTCGCATCCGGAAATTATCTTGAGGAAGATCAAACAGGATGCAGGAAAAAAACTGCCTGGAAACCAAAGATAAATTGCTCATCAACAAGACCATTTTGGAAAATTGCAGGAAAGAAAAAGGAATCTTAACATGGCATGGGTAGATTTTCAGGAAGCATTTGGTAGTGCACCCACTTCCTGGATACTAATAAAATAATGGAATCTTCAAAGGAGAAAGTTTATCTCCTCTACTATTTTGCTTGACAATTGAGCCTCTCAGTAAGCTCCCAAAGAACTGCCAAGGTTCTTATAATCTAAACTACAGTAGCCAAAAGGAATCCCACAAGATAATAAACTATTTATTTCCCATTGATGACTGCTCAGATAAGGAGTTATGTCATCTATTAAAAGTTGTCCACACGTTTTCCAATGACGTCAACAGGGATGGATTAGTGTGCTTAATATAATCTGAAAGTTGGCAAGAGGACATCCACTGAAACATACAGCTCGATGAACGTGGTAAAATCAAAAACAATGCAAATACCTCGGCATTGATGAAAATGAGTCCATCCAGCATGACAATATAAGAGAGAAGTTTAGCCAAGAATATTTACGCCGGGTAAGGAAAATTTGTAAAACCCAAGTTACTAACAAGAATAAAGTTAGAACAATTAATTAACTTGTCATGCCAGTGTAGCATTATTCAGATATAAATTGGCTTGACACAAAGACACGAAAAATGTTAAGCTTGCACCGAGTAATTTCTTGAAACCAGTGCATGCTTTGATTGTACATACTTAGACGAGAAGGAGTTATGGGACTCTCAGAAGTTAACCATATAGCTACAATTGTCAGCATAGGCCAGTACATATTAAATTCCTGTAACCCATACCTGATGAAAATTAAAGATCATCTAGAGAATCAAGAAAGTATTACAACGTCCATAACACAACTTGTTATTCATTTAGGAAAGGACTGCCCTACAAATGAGAATTAAAACAGAAGAATGGCCAACCATAAACGGGCAACATTCCTAATGACGTAACTATCCCAAGAATATATTGATAGACATGGTTCCCTTCATTGCGATTTAGAGAGAGAGAGAGAGAGAGAGAGAGAGAGAGAGAGAGAAAGGGGTTCACATTTACTGCACAAGACTAGGGCCTCATGACGAACCCCTTTAAAAAGATGAGTGATTTAATCAATATAAGCAAGTTCTGCAACACTGAGGTTGAGAGTGTGGACCACCTGATCTCTAGTCGCAAAATCCCACTCGGAGATGGTTATTATAATAACCTTCGTCCAGATCGCCATAATTGAGTTTGCAAATACCTTCTTTGGAAAATATGTAAGAAACTAAACGTTCAGTGTAGTAAAAATACCCGAGCGAACTGTTGGGAATGAAACCTACACCATCCACTATTGCTACATAATTCCTGCTGGTACATATCTAGAAAACGCAGCCGCTAAACCAGATCTACTCATTTGGGACAGAGCAAATGAAAAGCGACCATAATAGAGGTCGGTGTATACAGGGCGTAACAGAGCTGAGAGGGAAAGATAACAAAGTATCAAGGACTTATGTATGACATGAAACGATATTGAGACTAAATAAAGTTTCAATAATATCAGTCATCATAGCCACAATTGGGCTCATGAAAAACACTTTAAAAAGTACTTAGCAACTATATCCGATGAACCAAGTGCAAGTGAGATAAAAACAAATGCACTGAAAATGACGGCTAAAGAGATCTCTTGGATTGACTCACTAAATTAGGGGTAAATCTCAGACATTTGGTTGGATGTCCCAACCACCCTAGAAGAAAAAGGATAAACAAAAGCAGTAAAAAGAGAACTTGAATGCCTACTAGACACTATCCTTGAGTGTCTAAGTTCTTTCTGATCATAAGTTTGTCAGAACAACCTGGCATGAGGATACTGTTTCTATAGAAGTAAACACTGACTAAATATTCAAAATCACATAGTATTTTCTGCCCAAATAAGATCTACCCATGCTGGCTAACTCACATTAGCTTTTATGAAGAACGGAGCTCCATCTCCAAGTTATGTTACGCAAAGTAATAGCATAAAGCTGAATACTCAACTAGACTAGATGAATTCTTGTCCCGGAACCCAGTAAGACCAAGAGACCAAAATTAAAGATATACGATAACATATGAAAATGGTTAGTTGGGGGAGGAAAATTATGTTCTCAATTCCTTAACTAACTCAGTGTTTTTAGAGAAAAAGAATTCTAAATGAATATTCGAATATGTATGTATCTCATATTGAGTTCAAGTGTGATTTCTTAGAATGTCAGCTGAAAGAGAATAAAACAAGTGAAGTATGTGGCTGATGCATTTGACTGCTCTCCTCCTTCTAAATGAATATGAATATGAGTATCTCATATAGAGTTCAAGTGTGAGTCCCAAGTAGGAGGTCCCTTGATTTCTTGGAATGTCAGCTGAAAGAGAATAAAACAAAAAGGGAAACATCACATTTTGTAAAGTTTGTGGTTCTCAAAAATGAAACTTGGTGATATATTTGTGAACTCACACTGGTTAAACGCTACATACTTGTGAAGTATTTGACTGCTCTCCATAACGCCCAGATAAATACAACCACCTACAAGGAGGAGGCAAATGAACCTAAGAATGTTATGGATTGATAACCATAAAGCATTTGACAGTCATAATTACTTTGGTGCCTTGAAATATGCAAGATCCATCCGGTGTGGAAAACAACCATACTACGAAGTCACAAGGAGGAAAGACAATCATCT
Organism: Euprymna scolopes; assembly: GCF_053919585.1. NCBI lineage: Eukaryota > Metazoa > Mollusca > Cephalopoda > Sepiida > Sepiolidae > Euprymna > Euprymna scolopes. Next base: position 171,979,527 of record NC_136527.1, read on the forward strand.
CTTATGTAAACGTCTCTTATTTTTTATATAGAAATAGATGCACTGAATAACACTTCTCCAATGTCATCAGAATGAAGTTTGGCCGAGATAAATGTGCCAAGTGTATGCTCAGAAAAAGATCTATACCAAGAATATGCAGCCCAGATCTGGAAAAAAGATCTATACCAAGAATGAAAACACTGACATCAGAAATCTAGAAGAACACGAACCCTAGAAATACATTGGCATTGAAGAACAGGACAGCACACTATATGCCAACAAATACCACAAATATATTAATGCTTCTGGTTGATACCATCGATATTCTGGCAATATTATTCTACAAGTATTGTAATATCCCCATGTCATGTTTTAATTGTTTCGTAAATTTTTGTATATATTTTTTCAATTCTATTTTTATAACTATTTCTCGGTCGAATAACTTCGAAAGTTTGAAAATAAAATTATTTTATCACTGTATAACTTTGTTTCTTTATTTACCAAAGATTGAACTTTTAAGGATGAATAATAAATTTGTTGATGTTATTCGATTTCTAACTGTTCATCTAAACCAATAATGGAAACTTCTCGTTTGTATAAGAAAATTGATGGGATTTTCATTGTAAAATCAGTAAACATACATTTTTATGTTGATATCAGTTTAACATTGTAGCAGTCTATGAATAGACATAATTGTACTATTCGTCATAGGAAGTTGATCATTTACAGCAGTGACTTCTTAGCCCTGATCTTATTACATAACGAATCTCTGAGAACACGTTTTTCACGATAAACTAATGGACTTTGAACTGATACTAAATTGCATGTTTTATTCTTATTCAAAATAAATATCAAACATCAGTCACACATATTAATTAGTTTGAGATTTCAGACAACCACATACTTCTGTCTAAGCCATGTATACAATCACCGAAAAAAAGTTTATCTAAAAATAAAAAAAAATAAAAAAGACATTTATATGGCATATTACCAAAAATGCATTGAAAAATTTAATTTTGTTTAATTGCAATTTTATGTATCATAAAAAGGTATGCGTATTTAAATAGAATAAATTTCCCAAAAATTATGGATGACACGAATTGTAATAATTTCGTTTAATTTCAATTTGATGTATCATAAAAGGTTATGCTTATTTAAATAGAATCATTTTCACAAAAAATATGGATGACACGAATTGTAATAATTTCGTTTAATTGCAATTTGATGTATCATAAACGGGTATTCTTACTGAAACAATAGTTTTAAAATAACACAATGAAAAACTTGTGTACATAAAAATTTCAGATTAAACTTGATAATTGTTTTTATATACGAATACACTAAATTTATTGATATTTTTAATAATCCAAAAATACCAACCATGAATGCAAAAGAGTTTGGAGTTAAAATAAAAACAAAATAAAACAAGCAAATATATTTGGATAGGAGGAAACGCTATTGGTCCATAATGATCATCGTTTATCCTTATGCAAGGTAAGTATTGCTGGTCCCACAACTGCTTTCTATCATAAAAGGCCTGCTTATTTAAATAGAATAATTTTCACAAAAATTATGGATGACAAAAATTGTAATAATTTCGTTTAATTGCAATTTGATGTATCATAAAAGGTTATGCTTATTTAAATAGAATAATTTTCACAAAAAATATGGATGACACGAATTGTAATAATTTCGTTTAATAGCAATTTGATGTATCATAAAAGGTTATTGTTGTGGTGGCAACCACTTATTTGCATATGCGAATAACATAACACTATAAATGGAAAGCCTAGGTTGGCCTTGGTGTGTCGAAGAGCGTACATGTCCTCCCACCAAAACTCCTTGACTCGACACCGTCATTTGTACATATTGTAAATATACCTTTTCTTTAATACACTTATTATTGCGTTATCTTGTTGTTTGCGTCTTCATTGTATTTCCTTACTAATTATTGTTCAACCTTGCAACCACAACAGTTGGCGACGAGATATGAAGCGTCAAATATAACAGTTTGACGAAGAACTATTTAAAAAAAAGTACAACGCAAAGGTTGAACATTTTTTTAAGGAATGCAAAGTGTTGACGAGCAAACGGATTTTACGCTAAAGAGAAGTTTCAACTCAAGTGAAAAAAAAACTCTAACGTGGCAAAAGCGACAATTTACGCCGTTTTCTGGGAATCCGACTTGCAAACGAATGTAAAAGTGAATTTTTGTTTTGTCGCTACACGACAAATCTTACTAAAGGACCAACTTGCAAACGAAAAGCGAACTTTGTTCTGTCGCAAAAACGACAGAACAGACCCGTATTACGAAAAGCAAGGAAGACACCTACGAAAAAAGTTCACCAGTGGATTCTAATTACTGTTCTCCATAAACAAAACAACTAAAGGACTTTTTAATTAATGTTTTGGTTGACGTCGGTACTAAAAGGAAATACCACAGCTAAAACTAAAATTCAAGGAAAGGATTTTTTTCTTGAAGTTGTCACTGAATAACGGATAATACAGTAAAACCTCCCGAAAAAAAGGTAATCTCAATTTAAGAGGTATTTTAATTACTAAAATACTAGAGAAAAAAACTCAAAGAACTATATGTACTACATACATTTATTCAATTGTGACTCGATTTAAAAAAAAAAAAACTTTTATTTTGTGGAAAGAGTTACTTATTAGTAAGTGCCTAAAAACGGAAAGTCAATTCCATTTCGTGATTCCAGATAAACCTGTTTTATTTTTTTTTTTGCAGCGCGATTCGCAAAAAGAATATGTTATTGCAAGCAGCGATATTATTATTGAAAACAGAAGCTTACAGCAATTTGCTTTTTTGTTGTAACCCAAACCGGTGTATATTGTACATGGTACAATATTTTTTTAACTACACACTAAAAAAACAACAAAAAAAACATGGAAGACTTATCAAAAATGTTCATGCAATTTTTACAAGCACAGGCTGAGCGGGATGAATGCAAACAAGCTACACAAAACGAGCTTTTGCAAACACAAATACAGGCACAGGCTGACCGCAAGGAAAAGAGAGAGGACAGATTATTGAAATGGCAGCAGGAACAAGAAGAAAAGCAGAAAATGGCACAATTAAAGCAGAATAAACTGCAATTGGAACAGGAAGAAAGGCATAAGAAACTACAATTTGAATATGAAGAAAGACAAGAGGAACGTTTTGCTAAAACACTGGAACTACTAAAGAGTAATCGAGAAAATGTCGATAGTGTTAATTTCTCCCATACAACTATTTTTAATAGCATGGACACATTTTATTATGTGCCTGAGGAAGAGAAGAATTTTGAAGCATACTACACAAGATACGAGGATGTTTTTCAACTGGACTGTAAAAATTGGCCAAATAGTCAGAAAGTGAGCCTCTTACTCAGAAAATTGGATACATCAGAACACAGCAAATTTGTAGATTACATATTACCTAAAAAAACTGCGGAATTAGAGTTCATGGAAGCTGTAAAATTACTAAAAGAATTATTTAATCCAAATATATCTCTTTTTCATAAAAGATGGCTGTGCATGAATCTAAGAAAGATGGACAACAAAGATTATTTGACATACGCATCAGTTGTCAATAAAAATTGCGATAATTTTAAGCTTGCAGAACTAACGGTAGAAGATTTTAAATGTCTAATCTTCGCTCAAGGGTTAGTTTCCACGAAAAATGCAGAAATACGCAGACGAGTGTTGTCTAAGCTGAAATCTGAGCAAGATTTAACCCTCCAGAAACTAGCAGAGGACTGTGAAAGGGTCATTACACTAAAAAAGGATTAAAAAAATATAGAAGAATCCGGAGTGGCATATGTAAGAAAAGTTAGAAAACCATACGCACCAATCAAGAACTTTACAAAGAAAATCAATGGAACGGGATATTCCAAAGATAATAACCATAAATATAGTACAGAATATTACAAGCCTCTTCCTAGATATAACTGTAAGAGATGTGCAGAAAATCATTGGGAATCAGATTGTCCTTATAAGAAGAAAAATGCTACATTTGTAAGAAGGTGGGACACAGAAGCGATTGCTGCAGATATAAAGATTACACCAGAAAGAGAGTACAGCAAACAAAATCAAATACAAAATTAGACAAAGATCGGCGAAAATACGTAAAAGTGGAAATATTTAAAACATCAATAAAGTTACAACTCGACTCCGGCTCCGATGTTTCTATAATAAACCTGAATACGTGGAAAAAGTTGGGAAAACCGGCCATGATGAAAACTAGTAAAGCAGCCCGGACGATAACTGGTGACGGTATAAAATTTGAAGGAGAAGTTGTCCTCCCGATAAAATTGAAAGGGATTTCGAAGAAATTAAAAATATTCGTATTAAAAAATAGTGAAAATCTGTTTGGAATAGATTTAATTGAGAAATTCGGACTATGGGATAAGCCAATCGATACATTCTGTAAAAAATTAGAATGTTCTTCTCCAACAACAGTAAATATAAAAGACGATTTAAAAGAATTATTTCCTGAGGCATTAACGACTAACTTAGGTCGCTGCAATAAATTCAAGGCCTCGTTTGAACTTAAAGAAAACACCAGCCCAATTTTTAGAAAAAAAAAGCGAAATGTTCCGTTCGCTGGGTTGGAAAAGATTGATAAAGAATTAAATAGATTGGAACAGACGGGAATTCTATCAAAAATAGAACAACGAGTGGGCAGCCCCCACCGTATACGTAAAGAAAAAGAATGACGAAGTTAGAGTGTGCGCAGACTTTTCGACCGGGGTCAACTCCCTATTAAAAGATCACCATTACCCCCTACCAAGCCCAGAGGAAATATTCACGAAGTTGAATGGGGGTAATATCTTCTCCAAGATAGACTTGAGCGACGCGTATTTGCAAATACCGGTCGAGGAGAATTGCTCAAAAATACTATGCATCAATACGCATAAGGGATTATACAAATACAACCGATTGCCTTTTGGCATCAAAGTAGCGCCTGCCATCTTTCAGCAAGCGATGGACACCATGCTAAGTGGTATTGAGTGCGCATGTGCATATCTGGACGACATTGTTGTCAGGAGCAAATCACTAGAAGAACATAAGGAACATTTGAAACAAGTATTTACTCGAATGCAAGAATCCGGCTTTAAAGTAAAAGAAAGTAAATGTGACTTTTGTATGAGCGAGATTAAGTATCTTGGACACATAATAAACAAACATGGACGACGTCCAGACCCAGACAGATCTGCGGCAATAAAAAATATGCCAGCACCCGATAATGTAACAACCTTGCAGAGTTTCTTAGAACTCGCAAATTATTACCAATCTTTTATTGAAGGAATGCATAACTTGCGAGCCCCCTTAAATAATCTGCTTAAAAAGGATACACCCTGGAACTGGACGCAAGAATGTCAAACCGCTTTTGAAAAAATAAAGAGCGCACTAATATCCGAATTAATCTTAACGCACTTTGACACAAACTTAAAAATAGTCGTCGCTAGTGACGCTAGCTCCTACGACTTAGGAGCATGCATTCAACATATTATGCCGGATGGGTCTAGAAAACCAATAGCGCACGCTTCGAGAACGCTGATACCAGCCGAAAGGGCATATTCACAAATCGAAAAAGAAGCGTTGAGTATAATCTTTGCCGTAACTAAATTTCACCGATATTTATATGGTAGACAATTCATACTTGAAACCGACCATGACTATGGATCAAAATAAGGATTGCCGGTATATACCGCAAATAGATTGCTGCGCTGGGGTACAATACTACTTAATTACGATTTCCAGCTAAAACATCTAGCATAAAAAAAGATTTGCCATGCGGATGGACTGTCAAGACTGATACCACAGAAACACAATCTGGAAGAATCAGTCATTGCAGCAATTCGGACAAATGTTGAAGTAAAAAATATGGTAGCAAACATCATTAAGGAACTACCCGTAACTTTGTCGGACATTAAAAGGGAAGCCGAGAAAGACGAATATATAAAGGACATAAAAGAGAAAATTATAACGGACACAAAGGTGCAGGAAGTTTTCTCCATATATGACGATATGTTACTGTACAGCGAGAGAGTGGTAATACCCAAAACATTGCAGAATAGGATGTTAAGAGATTTCCACACAAGACATCCGGGGATAAATCGAATGAAGTCGTTAATGAGAAGCTACGTGTACTGGCGTAACATGGACACTGACATAGCGACAACAATTGATAAATGTAAAGGATGCCAGTTTGCGGAAAAATCTCCACCTATAGTACACAAACCTTGGCCGAAAACCGACCAACCATGGTCGAGAATCTACATGGACTTCGATGGTCCAGTAGGTGAAAACTATTATTTAATTGTAGTGGATAGTTTCACAAAATGGCCGGAGGTAATGCGTTGCAGGAATCCAACAACGAACAACTCAATAGGATTCCTACACGAGTTGTTTGCAAGATTCGGTGTACCAGACACACTGGTCACTGACAACGGAACGCAGTTCACATCCGCAGAGTTTAAGGAATTTTGCGACACGGTCCGAGTGAAGCACATCACGACTCCTCCGTATCATCTAAGGTCGAACGGCCTCGCGGAAAGGTTCGTGGACACGCTAAAACGAGCGTTAAAGAAATCCATTGGAACACCAACAGAAAAAGCTTTGCAACAATTCTTGCAAGTATATAGGATTACACCACATCCTAGTACACCATCAAACATATCACCAGCTGATCTAATGTTTGCCAGAAAGGTAAAATCAGCGTTTGACAAACTATTGCCAAGGCAGGCAATTATCCGAAACACTACACACACGAGAAGAAAGAAATATAACTCGGGAGATCGAGTATATTTTAAGTGCTACAGAAATAACACATCTTACTGGGAATGTGGGAATGTGGAGTAGTGGATAAACGCATTGGTGATTGTACATACATGATTAAAGGTCCACAGAATATACATAAAAGGCACCTAAATCAGATAAAAAAACGTCATATCCAAGATGATGATGATACGACAACAGTCGAAGAGGAGGACACCATAGATATCATATACGAATCTTTTAATTTGGAACCGCCTCAAAATGCACCTGAACCTCGAAGATCAGGTAGGAAAAGAAAAGTGAATGAACCATTAATGGTAAACCCAAAAAGAAAAAGATATTGAAATCTGTGTGACTTCAAATCTTGGGAGGGGGGAGTGTTGTGGTGGCAACCACTTATTTGCATATGCGAATAACATAACACTATAAATGGCAAGCCTAGGTTGGCCTTGGTGTGTCTTACTCAAATGTCACCGGAAGTGACGCGGAAGAGCGTACATGTCCTCCCACCAAGACTCTCTGCCTCCATACCGTCATTTGTACATATTGTAAATATACCTTTTCTTTAATACACTTATTATTGCGTTATCTTGTTGTTTGCGTCTTCATTGTATTTCCTTACTAATTAGTGTTCAACCTTGCAACCACAACAATAACCTTATTTATATCTTTTTTATTACATATAATAATAACCTTACCTGTATAGTTATTATTACAAATAATAATAATAATAATAATCTCACTTTATAGTTTTTTATTAGATATAATAACAATATGTTTACTTGTGCAGTTTTTATTACAAATAATAATAACATTACTTGTATAGTGTTTTATTATAAATAATAATAACCATGATGGTTTTTGATTACATAAAATAATAATCTTTCTTGTATAGTTTTTTATCCCAAATAATAATAACCTTATTTATCTCGTGTTTTATTACAAATAATAATATCCTAACTTGTATCGGTGTTTATTACAAATAATAATAACAACAACTTTTTATCGTTTTTATTACAAATAATAATAACCTTGTATAGTTTTTTTATTACAAATAATGATAATAATAAATTTACTTATATTGTTTTTTAATACAAATAATAAATTTACTGGTATAGTTTTTTTATGAAAATAAGAGATTTGTATAGTTTCTATTACAAATAGTAATAACCCTTGTTGTACATTTAAAATATACAGAAATGATGATGCGGAAATATGTTTTCATTTTATATTAAATTTATTTAAAAAAATATACAAAATATTCTTCACTATACAATCTTAAATATTAGCATAAACACAAAAATATTTTTCATACCCTAAACCTAATCACATACGCATTAAGTGTTATACATTCTACATTGGCGATCCTAAAAATATCTGTTATAATTTTTGCATTGAATTTTAGTGGAAACATATTAACAACACCTACGGTTTTAATATGTCATAAAAGTTCATTTACAGTTATATTGCCACATTGCCAATTGTAAAGAAAATCTGGAAAAAGTGTCCTAGAATAATACAAAAAAAAATGTTCTCTTGTTGTTAAAGTTAATGACTTTATTGCCACATAAATCACATGTTCTTTATCGTTCTGGAAATAAACGATGCAATACAGTCTATGTTTAAGCCTGATTGCAGTCCACTTCTTTCCGAATAATAATTTATGGATTCTAAAATCAAAGCCTCGATATTTTTGTTTCCTCATTTGCATAAGTTTTCTTATTTTTTGCTGTATTTTGTTCTATAAATGACATGCCTTAAAATCACTGTATTTTTATTTATTACATGTTTTATTTATTCCATATTTAGATAGTTTGCTATATTACCATATTTAGATAGTTTGCTCGTGTGTTTATTATTTATTATTCATTTCTGTGTATTTTTTTTATTTATGTTTAAATAGTTTACTTATCATTTATTAATCGTCTTTATGAATTTCTGTGTATTTTTATTTATTCTATGTTTAAATAGTATACTCGTGTGTCATTTATTAATCGTCTTTATCAATTTCTATGTATTTTTATTTAGTCTATGTTTAAATAGCTTACTCGTGTGTCATTTATAAATCGTCTCTATTAATTTCTGTGTATTTTTATTTCTTCTATGTTTAAATAGTTTACTCGTCATTTATTAATCTTCTCCATTAATTTCTGTGTATTTTTATTTATTCTATGTTTAAATAGTTTACTCTTGTATCATTTATTAATCGTCTCTATTAATTTCTGTGTATTTTTATTTATTCTATGTTTAAATAGTTTACTCGTGTGTCATTTATGATTCATCTCTATTGATTTCTGTGTATTTTTATTTATTCTATGTTTAAATAGTTATGTGTGTGTGTTTATTATTCATTATTAATCTCTTCTCTTATAATTATTACTTAACCACGACAGTAAGAAACAATAATTAAAAATCCTTTATAATTCTTTTCTAGTTCCCGGTGTCCCTTGCTGTATAAACATGTAAAAATTTAAATGTGATGTAAACAAAGATATTGCTTCCTAACTCATTTATATATCGGTCTTAGTATAGTATTCGCCCACACAAACACTTACATCTGAATGTTCTTATTTGGGGTGAATATAAATTGTTTACAAAGTAAATAACGAAAAAGCGTCGCAAAACAAACATACTTGCTTTATATTGAATAAAAATTCATCATAGGAATCTGGAGCATGTTTAGTCCATAAAAACATCGATGAAGATTTTCATAAATCTAATCCAAAAAAAAGAAATATCTTTATCACATGTTTGAGAATTTACCGGTGATATGCATGGTTTAATATGTAAATGCTGGATTGTTTGGATGTTAATCTGAAGAAGTACCTTATTAATAATTAGATATTTTGGTCAACAATTGTTACACTAAGGTTTATATTTAAATCTAAAAAAGTATATATTTAACAAAAAATAACAGTATGACGATTGAGGTACCTTTAACAAAATTCATTTTGTTGTTTTAATAGATGTAAGTTAGATAATTTTGCAACGCCCAGTTTATAAAACTAACTATGTTTTTGATTAGTAGTAAACTAACCTTTGTATTAATGAAAAATTGCTAAAAAAAATTTCTTTTTGGAAAATATATAAACTTTTATGAAGTATTAAATACGAAAAACGTTTAAATCAATTGAAATAAACATTTGGATGATATAGAATATTTTTTTATAGAATAAGAAACCCCAGTTTTCAGTCTTTATAAAGTTTATAATCGATACACGTTTTTAGTTTAGATTCATAGATCAAAGGTTAATTGGCGTTATGCAATAAAAGAAAATGTAAACAGGAACAGACATGCAGGAATACATGAAATAAAATAACATAAGTCAAACATAGATGTGCATAATTCTAAACAATATATTGCTATAGCTTTTTTTAAACCAACTTACTTTCCTTTTGACACTACACATATTCAGAAAATGTTTCAATATTTTTTTTTATCATTTTGCATGTTCACACATTAATTATATGGTGTACTTTTAGAATGCAAACACTTGTATGTAAATAAATATTTTCTCGGTGGACTTATTGTAATTCAATCTCATATATATATATATATATATATATATATATATATATATATATATATATATATGTACATGTATATATAAATGTGTTTGTGTATATATATATTCGTATATATATGTGTGTGTGTATAAATGTAATTCGCTCTCATAATTACATTAGGATATGTATATATGCAATTATGTATAATGAAGTCTTTTGAGAAATCGGCGTATGCAAGTGCTACGTGTATTCAACAAATTTAGTTAATGTTTTTTTTTATTTATATAAATGAATTCTCTTTTGTAAATATACACTTTTTAGAAGTCGGATTATGTAGGTGCTACGTCTGCAATAGGTTAAATTTATTTTATTCATTCCGAGAATTTAAACTGCATTCTTTATTTTTATGTTTACATTTTTTATTCAAAGCTTCTTTAGAATATATATATATATATATATATATATATATATATATATATATATATATGTGTGTGTGTGTGTGTGTGTGTGTGTGTGTGTAAATGTTTCTCTTCTCAGCACAATAGAAACCTTGGAAAACGTAAGTAGATTATACATTATGTCGCAGATGTTTTAAAGTTAAAAATATTTAATAGCAATAAACAAACAAAATACTATTAAATAAATGCAGATACTAAAATTATATATATATATATATATATATATATATATATATATATATATATATATATATATATATATATATATATATATATATACTAATCCTTTCGAGAATCATAAGTGCAGAGTGTCACGATTAACGAAAGTTGAGAGATTCCCACCCTGGCAATAGAGGTGTATATATATATATATATATATATATATATATATATATATATATATATATATATATATATATATATATATATATATGTGTGTGTGTGTGTGTGTGTGTGTGCGTGTGTGTGTATATAAATGTAATTTGCTCTCATAATTACATTAGGATATGTATAAATGCAATTATATATGTATGTATAATTGAAGTCATTTGAGAAATCGGCGTATGCAAGTGCTAAGTGTATTCAACAATTTTATTTGTTGATTATTTTTCTACTTATACAAATGAATTCTCTTTTGCAAATATAAACATTTTAGAAGTCGGATTATGTATGTGCTAAGTCTACAATAGGTTAAATTTATTTTATTTTTTCTGAGAATTTAAACTGCATTATTTATTTTTATTTTTACACTTTTTATTTAAAGCTTCTTTAGACTATATATATGTATATATATATATATGTGTATGTGTGTGTGTGTAAATGTTTCTCTTCCCAGCACAATTGAAACCTTGAAAAACGTAAGATATAATTTCAACTAGATTATATATTATGTCGCAGATTTTGTAAAGTTAAAATATTTAATAGCAATAAACAAACAAATTACTAATAAATAAATGCAAATACTAAAATTATATATACATATATATATATATATATATATATATATATATATATATATATATATATATATATATATATATATATATCCTAATCCTTTCGGGATTCATCAGTGCAGAGTGTCACAAGTAACGAGAGTCGAGAGATTCCAACCGTGGCAATAGAGGTATATATATATATATATATATATATATATATATATATATATATATATATATATATATATATATATATATATATATATATATACAGGGTGGCCGAAAAGTCCCAGGACACTATACATGTATTTTTAAAAAGTCCTTTTTCATATAATCCATCATGGTAGCCCTTGGTATTCCAAGTTCAGCAGAGCGTTTTCTGATGGATTTCTTGGGAGACTGTTGCAGTGATTCCTGAACACCAGCACACGTTTCCTTTCGCGTTTCAGGCCTGCCACTTCTTGCCTGATCCAGAACGCTACCTGTTTCAAAAACTTTCTTCTCCCACAGATACAGATTACTTCTTGATGGCGCGGGCTTTCCAAATCTTTCTGTGCAAGCACTTCGAACATCTTCCATAGTCATGTCATTCCTGATGCGGTCGTGAACCCAAACAGCAGCAATTAAGCGCTCCTCAACAGTAAATACACTGATGTCAGTCATAACCTGAAAAAATAAATGAAATAAATTGTTTTAACAGCATTAGAATATTAAAATCAATCATATTTGACAGCATTAAAATATTAAAAATAGAGTGTCCTGGGACTTTTCGGTCAGTGTCCTGGGACTTTTTAGCCACCCTGTATATGTTTGTGTGTAAATGTTTCTCTTTTAAGCACAATGGAAATCATAAAAACGTAAAATATAATTTCAACTTGATTATATCTTTCAGAGATTTTGTCCTGTTAAAAAATATTTAACAACAATGAACAAACATGTATATGTGAATGCAAATAATAAAAAATTTGAATTTCAATTATTTTCTACAGATGTTCCTGATTAGGAATGAACACATCCAACAATCTTTGTGAAATGTGTTCAATGTTCAAATAAATGAAAAAGTAATAAGAAATCGCATCACAAATTGTAGAAAAGCGTTTGGCAATATTTTATACAGTAAACTGTAATCAAATTTGTTAAAACATGTTTTATATTAAATAAATGTTAAGGTTAATTAATACACAAACAATATACCAATATGTGAATGCAAATATTAAAAATATTCTGTTTCAATTATTTTTTACAGATGTTCCTGATTGAAGGCTATAACTTAAATGAAGTGTGATTTTCTTAAAACATTATGCAATACATTTAAAGACTACATCTTTGGGACGATTTAATATACTGGATACTTCTATTTGATTAAGTTTGTAAAATCGCGGTGAATATATGAAAAAGTAACGAGAGATCAAATCACAAATTGAGCAGATAATATTTTATACAATACTATATTATATATTAAAATACTGATTTTATACAATACTATATTATATATTACAATACTGATAAATCTCCGCTTGAAAACTGATGAAAATTTTAAAATATATCAAAAAACAAAGTGGGTAGGTATTGTTGATCTGAAAAATCATAGATGGAAAATGTTTCTGGTTTTTGAATTGACAAATGAGAATTATCTAGTAGAAAAGTAACATCTAATAAATGCAAATATCTTTGACTAAAAATACCACATATATATATATATATATAGCAAAGCTGATAATCCCCAGCTGGAACAAATTGAGAAGATAATATTTTATACAATACTGTATTATATATTACAATACTGATAAATCTCCGCTTGAAAAAATGATTAAGAATTTAAATATATAAGGAAACAAAGTGTATGGGTATTGTTGATTTGAAAGACTATAGATGGAAATTGCCTGCGGTTTGTGAACTGACAAATGAGAAATATCTAGTAGAAAAGTAACATCTAATAAATGCTATATTCTTTTGAACTAGTTGGCATTTGTATGAAACCAAATTTGCAAATATCTTTGAATTACAACTAAAAAAAACAAAGCTGATAATCGTCAGCTTGAAAAATTGCTCAGAAAATCTAACGTTTAAATTTATCAGGAAAAATAACGTTTATGTAAAGTGTGTGAATGGTATTGAAAAAAATCACATGAGATTTCATAGTCGGAAAATGTTTCATACTTGTGAAGTGTGTGAATAGAATTGTTTAGCAAATATTCACATGTGAGAAAAGACTGGATATAAATGAGACTTAATTTTACATATTTGAACTCAGACTGTGACCTTAGAAACTCGAGGATAGTGTCTATCAGGCATTCAATTCTCTCCAAAGAACAACTATTCTAAGATATTCTTTATAAGAAATATCACGTTTAATGAAGAACTCACACAGGGTAGTCTTATTCTCAAAAATCGAAATCATTAAGTTTGTGGATATTCCTTTGATGACGCATAGAGTTCACGTGTCAGTCCTAAGTAGTGTGCCTCTTGATTTCTGAGAACTAAGACTGAAGTAAAAGAAAAAGGCCACATTCTCGGGGAGTGTGTGGATATTCTTATTCCTATAAATCATCATTAGTGAAACATGAGAACTGACACTGGGGAAAAGCCATATTCTTGTGAAGTGTGTGGGAATTCTTGTTCGAGAAAATCGGACTTAGTTAAACATATGAGAACGCACACTGGAGAAAAGCCACATTCTTGTAAAGTTTGCGGATATTCTTGTTCTCAAAAATCAAACTTAGTTAGACATATGAAAATTCACACTGGGGAAAAGCAACATTCATGTGAAGTGTGTGCACATTCTTTTTCTCGAAAATCATTGTTGATAAATCATATAAGAACTCACACTGGGGAAAAGCCACATTCTTGTAAAATATGTGGTTATTCTTGTTCGGAAAAATCATCTTTAGTGAAACATATTAGAACTCACACCAAGGAAAAACCATATTCGTGTGAAGTGTGTGGATATTCTTCTTCCCAAAAATCAACGTTAGTGCGACATATTAGAACTCACACTGGGGAAAAGCCATACTCTTGTGAAGTTTGTGGATATTCTTGTTCTCATAAAACAACTTTAATGACACATAGAAGAACTCATACTGGTGAAAAGCCACATTCTTGTGGAGTGTGTGGATATTCTTGTTCTGACAAATCATCGTTAGTGAAACATATCATAGCACACACTGCAGAAAAGCCACATTCTTGTGAAGTGTGTGGATATTCGTTTTCTCAAAAATCAACGTTAGTGTATCATATGAGAACTCACACAGGGGAAAAGCCACATTCTTGCGAAGTGTGTGGATATTCTTGTTCTCTAAAATCAAACTTACTGAGACATATGGGAACTCACACTGGGGAAAAGCCATATTCATGTAAAGTGTGCAGATATTGTTGTTCTCGAAAATCGTTATTAATGAAACATATGAAAAATCACACTTAGGAAAAGCTACATTCGTGTGAAGTGGATGGATATTTGTGTTCTCAGAAATTAGACTTAGTGAAACATATGAGAATTCACACAAGTGTCCCATAATGATGCTGGCCTTAAAGGAGAGGGATAAAATAACAAAATACCAATAAATTATGACATGAAAAGAAACTAAAATATTGAGAAGATATCCATCTTTCCAGTCATTATAGGAGCAAAAAAGCTATCGGGCGAATATACCCGGTGAACTAAGTGCAAAAGAAATACAAACAATTGCACTTAAAGGGAAGGTTAGAATTTTAAAATGATTACTCGATTGGAATAACTAAACTAATGGGAGAATATTTCACCAGCAAAATCAAAGTGAAACAAAAGGAAAAAGCCACATTGCTATTTCTGGAAAATCAAATTTAGTGAGATATAAAAATTGATAAAGTTTATATTAAGTAACACATATACAAAATATTTAAGGTATACGAAAAATATACAATTAGAAAACGCCATATTTTTTCTAAAACATGTGCATATTCTTATTCTGAGAAATAACTGAGAACTTCAAGCCAGACAGTATTACGTAAAATGTTGAATAGATGGGTGCATATATCGAGGACACATATTGAGATACACAGAACAGCGACTGATAACGACATTTATATATATTACACTAAGTTCATATTAAGATAGGAGCTTAATATAAAAAGAGACGTAGATGGTTCGTTTTACACCTAGATGAAAATTTATTATTGAAGGAAAGGATTCAGTTAACCTTATGAAGCTTGACAGATCGTTGAACATCTTGAAACATGAACCCTCACTGGTAGCCTCAAACTGAAAAGTGGCAGATAAAAAAAGATAAGACCATTAAGCCATTGTGCTCATTGTTCATGTCATCATTTCAAATGACTATAGCCCGAATACGTATAGGAAAAACAACAAAATATTAGGATCTACCAAATGATTTTGGTCTTTGATCAAATAAACATTATCCAGGTAGTGATGAGAGAAATCTTAGAAATATTTGAAAGCTGTTAGGAAATACAATTGGCAAAGGGAACAACGTCCCTCTTTAAAAAAAACCTTTAAAGGCAAAGTCAAGTGTTAGCTTCAGCATGGCGGCCCTGTTGATCATTTAAAACTTACTGAAGTAAATTAACAATATATCTGATGAGCCTAATTCGAGCTATATTCAAACAATTGCGCTTAAAGGAATAAAAACAACTTTTTAAAAAGAGGACTTGCATGTATTTTAATCGTAATGAAGTAAAATATATGCAAAAATAACAAACATTAGATAGAGGCCATATTCTATTAAAGCATGCGTACCTGAAATAAATCGTATATTGATCCACATTAGTAAGGACATGGTTTACTACAACACAGCATGTAAATAGATTTATGGAGAGTGTAATATGGAGAAACTAAAAGAAACTGCGCTCATTATTGATGCCGCCGGTCCAAAGGATTATGGTCTTATAAGAGCTGTGTTAGGAAAAAGCAAAATATATGAATCTAAAAATGATTTTGAAATATGGTCTCTGAAAGCCAAAAAAGTATTATTTCGGTTTTGATAAGAGGAACTATCCTAATATAAAAATCTTAACAAATACTTGGAAAGACTGTGGAAGACAAAGGTCTAATGAAATACAGTTGGCAACAATAAATAAAACAATCCCCATCCTTAGCAGTGTTACATTACAAAGGCATACATGCAGATATGTAAAATACAAAGTCATTAAGCCAGGAATTGTAATATGAAATCTTGAAAGAACTAAGCTCATTATTGCCGCTATTGTTATCTGAGTTTTGATAAGAGCGACTGGCCTTATATAAAACTCTTAGGAAATACTTGGAAACACTCCATGGAAGATTTAACTTTTAGGAAATACAGTTGGCAACCATAAACGAAACAAAGTAAATCCACACATAAAGCATTTCATATTTCATATAAATGTACCTCGTAATGTAATCAAGTATCAAACTCTGGTTTTTTTAAACTTACGTATGTAAATTAACAAAAGAAATACATCAATAACAATCTGGAAAATATATCCGGTGAACCAAGTTTCAAATATATTCAAAAAATTGCGTTTAAAGGGAATGTAAAAAAAATAATAAAATATAAAAAAAGGGTTTATACTAATGCTTGGTTTCCTCATCACAGCTAGAAGAAAATGTTTAGAAAATAAAAAGAAATAATCAAGAAACCAAGCAAATATTGAATATATCTCAATATAACGAAAATAAATATTAATGCCAGCACCAGAAATAACGCATGGAATGTTGATGATATCGTTTAATTCATTTCAATTATGAACAAACTTACCAAATTTTTATATGAAGGAGTATTATTCTATTCTACCATTGCAATTATATTAGTTTTTTATCAATTTCTTGATTCGTAATCAAACTACACAAACATATCTCAAAAAGGCGACACAACCTTCATAATTATGACAGTGATATATCCCATAATAGACGAGTGTTCCGTCACACAACAATATAAAAGATCTTCACACCACTTGTAGCATATTATATTTTACATCTGTAAAATATAATGAAGATCAAGCAGGAGGTATTTTCGCACCAAAAACCAAGTTGTTGCTTAACAAAATCATCATGACTGATTGTTAAATTGATTGATTTGTAATTGGAAATAATCAAGAGTCTTAGTTGTGAAATCAAAACGTGAAATGTCAAATCCAAGAATAACATTCAGAATGTAAAAGTTGTATCAACTCTAGTATCGCAAAATTCTGAATAAAATACCTATCAATCTTTTTGTTGAGGAAACCCATATCACTTCAAAGCAAATCTAAATGTTGTTTAATCACTTATTGGTAAGAAAGCCACAAAAGCATGGCTAATAAAATGCAAGACAGATTTCATAGCAACAACGATTAAAACACTACGCTATTAAACAATACAGATGAATATTCTTTCACATTAGCTAACATTCTTGCAGATTGTGACTCCTGGGCAGCGGCAGGTTGCAAGAGTGAAGAAGACTGTTACAAACTAAAATATAACAGTTGAAATTTAGTTCATAAAAATAAACAAAGGATGTTGGAATGCAAGATAATCAACATAAAATTCTTACAAATAGTTTTTAAAGTTGAGAATAAAATTACGATAACGTAAGAGATTGAAAAAAAAAACAATCATATATAGTAATCTAGTAAAACAGTCAGAGTCTGGGTTGGCCAGTCGACGTGGATGTAGATTTTTTTTCTGCAGATGAACCAATTTATAAACGATGAAGAACACTCATAGAATTTAGTGTTACCGAGACAGAAGTTACAACTATGGAATAAATCTATATGAAAATATAACTTGGTTTCATAGTGTTATGTTCAGATAGCGAGTGTGCATTATTTGTATCGGCTGTGATTAGTGTTTACATGTGTATATACACAGAAAACCACAGCCGCTATATTCTAATAAAACAAAAAGAGAACACTATACATACATCAATAGAAACATTTACATGGACAAAGTTATGTAGAGGCTATGCATCTGGACACGTATATATGCACGTTGTATACTACAACACATGCTCTTCTTTGCATCTTGACAGCAGGTATGAACAATTCTCTTCTAGTTGATTAAGAAGATCATTATTGAGGTTTGTAGAAGGCGACAGAGAAATCTAAGAATTGATTGGATTGATTAACAAAACACGTGTTTTTACATTGAACAATAGAAATCCCTTCCAAATGTACTTCCCTTTATTCTATTGCATTCTATTGTATCCAATTGGCGGCAGATAAATTGGTTGTTGAAGAAATTATTGAGTTCTTACAACGTACAATTCCACAAACAGAATTACAATAAAAGAGTCTGTAGGCGGCCAGAGTATAATACACAAGAAAATAATGAAACAAATGGAATTGAAGGAAACAAAGACTCAATTGATGGATAAGATAAACGTCGTTTATTTGCTGTTGAAAGAAATGAACATTTTAGTTATAACATGTCCGCGCGTATGTAACCATTGTTCGTTGCAGGACTGGTGTTGTAGCAAGAAAAGGAAATGTGTTTTCATCTCAAGTTCGGGTCACTATTGTTTGTTCGCGCGTGGGAAGAGAAATAAATGTTGTAGTGAAAATTGAGAATGGTAGTCCAGCGTGTAGACAAAAGAGTGGATAGAGAGTTGACATCAGTTAGTAGTTAGCTACGCGAAGGTGTTATTAGGAAACAGTAGTAGATAGAGAGAGAAAGAGTGAGACTGTGTACAGACAGTCTTTAGCTTGTGCCCCATACATAATAGTGGGGGGCGTTGACGCGCGCGGGCGCCTCCCAAAGGGGAGGGGGTTGGTTAGTCGAACTTCTCTAGCCGAGAGCTAATCCTAAAAGGATTAGAAACAGCTTGTCTCCTTGTTTTATACTCGTTTCCGGAGTGTCTTTTGCGCATGTGTATTTCCTTAGAAAGCGGAAGTGACGTCGTCCACGTGTGCGCGTGTGTGAGTACATGTGTATACGTAAGCGTATGTGTATATACACGTGAATGTGACTATGTACGCGAACATGAATATGTGTACATGTGTGGACGTGGGCGCGTATGTTTGTGTGCGCTTATGCATATGACAGCTTGAAATGTGAATGTGTTTTTGTGTGAGACTTGAAAAAGGCTCGTACAAGTCAACCACTTGCTCTTATTTACGAATTTACATAAAATATAGTCGTGTGCAATCAGGTAGTTATGAATAGAATGTCACAATAATTTAATTTACTTAGATAGTAATTGTTTCTAATAGTTATAGTGTGCTTTTTAACTTACTCATCATATCGCCAAAATTTTCAAATTAACATGAGAATAAATATAAATTTAGCATTTACAGAATGTTGATTAGAACGAAAAATATCAGATATCCACGCATTGTTTGGATTACAATAATAATTATGTTACAATAATAATTATGATTTAAAGTGTTCCTTGCTGTTCACTACATTCGACATAACAAAACTATATTTACCAGAAGTTAAAAGCCAACCATCTGTCCTATTGAATAACTAGGAGAAGATGTAGTTTGTGGGAACATGATGAGAATTAGCAGCGAACCGGATGTTAACGCATCCACTATAAGAGACAAAATGAAAAAAATTGTCTTTTGCACATGGCTCCACGCATCGCTTCCGCTTGGGAAGAAAAATCAGATAACCACAAAATAATAATCGACTGGAAGCCGGTGTACCACTATAAAACGAGGGATGTGAGGGAACCGAAAAGAGGGAGGAGATTCGCCCTGCTGCGTCAGTGAATGCACGGACAGATTCTCCCACCCGACCTAGAGAGATGAAGAGAAGAGAACACGCCCCGCTGTGTCAGTGAACGTATGGACGGATTCTGTCACCAAACCTGAAGAGATATAATGAAGAAGAAAAGGAAATAGGCACCAGTGAATTGAAGCCGATTACAGTCTCATGTTATGGGCCAAACGCCTTCAATTCTAAACACTGCCTAATTCATACGAACCAAAGAAGATAGGAGGAAAAAGAAGACAAAGACGCCGGGCTGCTAGCTGCTGATGAAAAAGTCACCCGCTTTCCAGTTACAAGCCAGGACACGCATCACCGACAGCAGGATGGCCGGCCTACCCTAACCATATCCATCGTCCAAAAGATAAGTTACATTTTACGAACATTCATTCCTTTTCAATTCACACATACCTACAAACAGTTTACAAACATTCATTCTTTGTCAATTCATGTATATCTACAAACATTTTACGAACATTCATTCTTTGTTAAATCGTACATACCTGCAAACATTCTACGAACATTTCACTGTAATACAAGCTGTCAAATATCTCCATTGGACAATCCATTCTTCATTAAATTACATTCCATCCTACGAACACTTTGCCTCTTCTAATACAAGTTGTTGGTAGTAAATAAAATCGTTTCTCAACCTTCAATATTCGTCTGTCTTTAATTATATGGAGTAAGAATCTACACACTTCCAACGTTGTTCATTTCACGTATGCTTTGTTGTGACCTCTATGGCATCTTTCCTACCCCTAACCCTTTTTATAAATACCGAGGCCATAAGTTTGTAAATATCTTTGCGTTAAGGAGAATACAACCATTGAGCATTATATGATGTGAGATAATGTCCATGAGAATGCATCAAACACTTTAATCAGATTCTCATAAATAAAATATCTGCCATCAACTGATTTGCATTTTTATCAGATTATATCAGATTATAAATGGTCTTGACACAAACGATGAAGAAAATGACGTCCCTGCTTTATGCCGTTACCTAATATAGAATATAATGACAAACTATACTTAAAATGGAGAGAATGTTGTTTCGCCTAAAAGAATCCTCGAATAAAAATGATCTCATAGCGAATCAAGTGACACGAATTGTCGCTTATTGTCTATAAATGGCTTGAAAACAATTAAACTTGCAAGAAAGTTATATATGTATTATTGTGGATTGTCCGAATTAAAAATATAAAGAAATTAGTCAGAATTAAACCAAACTAGCAAAACGTTTTGTAAATATACTCAAACCTCATTTAATATTGACGTTAGAACTTTACATTAAAAATGTTTATAACTGATTTCGACGTTTATGACTGATTGTTTGATTTGGGAGTTATTTGAATTATTGGGACTTCTATTTGAAATGTTGTCAATGCCCCAGCTCGCGGATATGAGAGGATACGAAAAAAATAGAACCAAACCCAATATCGTTTAAGGGGCAGGTAATTCTTTTGGGAGTTATGCCCCTTTGATTGCATTATTACATTGTTCTTATCTCGGATGTAAATCCTTAAAATAATGAAGTCTTCATAAATATACATTATTTTTTTATCTTCATATTTTTTAAATTTTATAATGACTTGGACAGACAAAACCGAAATTATGGTAATCCTAACGCTCCGCACTTCTTTATTTACATTGGAAGTGACGTCACACAAATCTTATAATACGGATGGCTACAATTGTAAAAATAATTTGTTTTATTTTTCTTTCATTTTGAGCTCCTTTTTTTCTCCCGTTTGTTTTTGTTTTCTACAATTAATTAATGAGCGGAGAATTTATTTTATTTTCATTTTGAGCTCTTTTTCCAATCCGGCGTTACCTTTTATAGGTATTCCTGCAGTGCAGTAGTGCAGTCAGTACTGCACTTTACGACTCGAGTTATTTTGTAACGCTATTATTTAGAAACCTATTATTTAACATGGGGAAGGAAGGGTGTATTGTAACTATTCTGTACTTTCACCTAACAATTCAATTAAAAAAAAGGGTAAATATGAAGAATTACTCCACCCTCAAATTCCTTTAAAATTACCACTCTTAAAGGTTTTCGAGGTCGCTGAAAATGAAAATAACGTTTGAAATTACGGCAAACGAGTAGTTTCCAAAATTTAATTTACTTGTAAACTGGTTTATTAATTGTAGAAAACAAAAAACAAACGGGAGAAAAAAGGAGCTCAAAATGAAAGAAAAATAAATCAAATTAGGGTTTGTATCGTATCACTGTACACATAGATTCGAAAAAGTTGTCAAAAAACAAATATATAACAAATAAATGTTACCAAAGGCAAGATAACTTACTTTTCTACCAAACTGGATATATTTTTCGTGTTTTTATTCAATCTAACATGTTTATTCAGCTCGAAAACCATACAGTGTTTACCGATGTATTGGACCATTCAAGATGGCGTCTGACTTTCTCTTTAACACGGTAAGTTTAGGAAAAGGTGTTATAAATAAAAAAACTGGATAAAATACTGTTAAAACTCGCTCAATATATGTTACCGTGACATAGGATGACATATATTCGGCGGGGTTTTAATAGTATGTTGTCTAGTTTTTTTTTATTTATTTATAATACCTTTCCCAAACTTGCCGTGTTAAAGAGGGAATAAGCGCCATCTTGAATTTTCCAATACATCGGTAACCACTGTATGTTTTTCGAGCTGAATAAACATGTTACATTGAATAAAAACACGAAAAATATATCCAGTTTGGTAGAAAAGTAACTTATCTTGTCTTTGGTAACATTTATTTGTTATATATTTGTTTTTTTGACAACTTTTTCAAATCTATGTGTACAGTAATACAAACCCACAAATTATTTTTACAACTGTATCCATCCGTATTATAAGATTTGTGTGACGTCACTTCTAATGTAAATAAAGAAGTGCGGAGCGTCAGGATAACCGAAATTAACATCAGAAATCGTAACAAGCCTTAAGCGTCAGTTTTGCACTTATGTCCGGCAAAGTCGAGAGTAAGTTCGACAAGGGTCACACCAGATGTTACTCTGTAAAATCACGATATTACGAATCATTACGAATTTGAATTTGATCAAATAAATTAAACGAACAAAATATAAATGTATACAAAATAAAACACAGTTGAACGTTACACTATTGTTGTCTTGCTTGTAATAATTTCAAATTTATAGAAAAAGTAAATGTTTAAAAAAAAGCATGAAACTTAAAATAAATAAAAACAAATATTTTAAAACTTGATGTAAAAAACGTGAAACTTCGTCGTGCTTAATAAATAAAAAGCATAAAACTTAAAATATTTTAAGAAATATTTTAAAATAAAAAAAATATTTTTTAAATATTTTTTAATTCTAAGTTTAGAAAATTTAATAATTCGTAATATCGTGATTTGACGGTGTAAAATACTGATGCGACCTTTCTAAAGTTGTCGAACTTACTCGACTTTGCCGGGTGTAAGTGCAAGACTATCCTTTAAGCACTGACAAATATAATCTAAACTTGGCAGGAAAACAAATGTTTACAAGAGGAACGAAATAATGATTACACCGGGTTCTGATGACCTAAATTTCTTGTTTTTTAACAATTGATTTTCTATTAAAATAATTTTTAACGTTTTAATCGTGTTTTAAATTTGTTTAGTTTATATACTGATTTGTTTTATTATTAATAATAATATCAACTTGATAGGAAACAATTCGTACAGTTCAATAATGATCAAACATTTTTATACGAGGAACGAAATAGAGATTACACCGTGTTACGATGACCTGAATTCATTGTTCATATTAGCAATTTTCTCTTTAAATAATTACACGTTTAAATCGTGTTTTTAATGTTTTAATTTTTTTCTTTTATATTTTCATATATTTTATTTCTTAATGCATTGGACACACAAAACAAAAGTTGTATCAATTTAATTTACATAGCCTAACAAACAAAAACAACTTTTCTGTTTTGAACAGAAAAGAAAAGAAAAAAATCATCCATTTTTTTTTTTTTCCCGTATTGAATTCCTGGAATGAAAGGTTAGTTTATTTTTCTTCCTTTTTTACACTTTCGAAAATATCATTAATTAAATTTTTAAATACTCGAGTTTGCATTACTGTACACATAGATTCGAAAAAGTTGTCAAAAAACAAATATATAACAAATAAATGTTATCAAAGGCAAGATAAGTTACTGTTCTACCTAACTGGATAGGTTTTTAGTGGTTTTATTGATTGTAACATGTTTATTCAGTTCGAAAAACATACAGTGTTTACCGATGTATTGGAAAATTTAAAATGATGCCCGAATCTCTCTTTGACACAGAAATGGAGTTATAAAAAAAAATTTAAATAGACAAAATACGGTTAAAAACTCGCTCAATATATATTACCGTGACATAACCTAACATATATTCGGTGGGGTTTTAACAGTATTTTGCATATTTTCTTTATTTGTAACTGCTTTTCTCAAACTTACCGTGCCAAAGAGAGACTCGGGCACCATTTTAAATTTATTGTGACAACTTTTTCGAATCTATGTGTACAGTAATACAAACTCAAAACTTTGCAAAAAGTGTCGTGACATATACTTGATTTATTTCTGCAAGTATTTGATTTAATTTTCGATTCATGAGGGATTATCGGTTCTCCTGAAATGACCAACTCATGTCAGCCAATTCTTCTTTTTCTAACAGAATATTCGGCAGTATTTTTCAAAATAAACAAACACTTATATATAAGTTAAAACATTAAAATAAAAATGATCTAGGTTGGTAGAAAATAACTTATATTTCCTTTGGTAACATTTCTTTGTTTTATATGTTTTTTTTCAGTAAGTTTTCGCTTTTCGTTCATACTACAAGATAATAATAAATAAATAGGATGGCACTTTTAAAAAATCTCAAGTATAAATTTGAATATTAAAATTTAAAAACGCCAACAACGATATTATGTGTTAAGCATTGATTTATTTATATTTTATTTATTATGTTTTATTTATTCTATGCTTAAATGTTTTACGCATTTTTTATTATTGTTAATCATCTCTCCCTTTTAATAGTAACTTAATCATAAAGGAAAAAAGTCGTTCATAAAATCATGTGTAATTCTCTCCCTGCTCCCTGTTTTCTTGACTATATGAACATACAAAAACTTTACTTTGATGTAACAGACATATCACATCACAAGTCACTTAGAATTCCTCTGTTAATATGACCCTAATATATAGTATCCCATCATGTTTCAGTATCAATGTGTGTTGATTTGAGGGAATACATTGTTTTATTAAGCAAAGAGTAAAACATAAAAATCCTGACCAAACAACCATACATAAGAATTCTAACGATTTTGCTACAAAGAAAATAAATTAACAAGAATAAGCATGCTGGAATAATCAGGGACACATAGAATCGCAAAAGATAGGATTTCTGGAAAATCTATAATAGTGTAGTGAATAATGGGTAATCAGTAATTCCTCCACTAAGCAAAAACCAGAAGGTTACATGCACAGATACGGAGAAGGCAGAACTAATTGCCCAGCGATTCTCCTCCAACTCCACCTTAGAGCCAACAAACGACTCCCTCCCAAAATTCCCTATGCAGACTGTAGCCATATTAGATGATGTAAAAATCAACCCTTCTCATGTCTGCGATATCATAAAAAACTTAGATACCTCAAAGGCGTGTGAGCCTGATCTCACCTCTGCTATACTAATTAAGAAATGTTTAACTGAGCTAGCCCCCATACTTCCAAGCTCTACAATAAATGCCTTGCTGAATTTTGCTTCCATAATAGCTGGAAGATTGCCTTTGTGGCCCTCTCAATTATCTCCCCATTAGTCTCCTCCCACTCTTCACTAAAATCTTAGGAAGCTTAATTAATGAAGCATTAGTTTATCACCTCGCAAAAGCAAATATTCTCTCTGACAAACAGCAAGGATTCAGGAAATGTCATTCTACTGCAGATATTTTAACAGTCAACGAGTGAGGCCAGGGCTGTAGTCCTTAATATATCCAAAGCGTTAGAAAAAGTCCACCAATAGGAGCTGCTAAAGAAAATTAAATCGTACAGTATAACTGGACGTATACTAAATAGGATAAGATCCTTCCTAGATAAGAGAAGCATACAGGTTATCATTGATGGAAGTATATCCAAGCAGCATAACATTAATGCAAGAGTGCCTCAGGGGTCGATCCTGGCTGTACTAATGCAGAAGTTTAAATGGAACATAACCCAACATCTTGTTAACGTTTCCTAGATATGGCCCCAAATAGTACCCCTGTTATGTCATAGTGGCGATATGCCTTGCTAGGGGTGAACGTGAGAAAAAAACAAGTTATATTTTCTAAATATTTTAATCTGAAAAAATATATATGTCTAACAAAACATAACCGTATTACTTTGTGTAGGGATTGAGTTATGCTTCATAAAAATCCATTTTATTTAGAAATTAGCTTTAGCTTGCATATAACACATCAAGTGTCCCATGTCTCACTATGTCGTGTACCAATCTCTTACTCTCTTTCAAAATTAATAAATCGTTGCTCTAAATATATTCGTAAATTTTTTTATGGCATTTTCACCCCAAACAAGGCACATTTCCACTTTGGGGTAGAGGGCTACTATCAGGAACATAAGCATCAGGGGTACTGTGTTGGGAGTTAGACAGCAAGATGTCGGTTAACGTTACACTTGAACTTCTGCATGTCAGTACAGTTGGGGAAGTAGGTACCCGGAAGGGAATTCCAAAGTCTAGCTGTTCTGGGGAAGAAACTACTGAAGTAGAATGCTCTCTTACATCTAGGGATCTCTACCGTGAAGGGGTGGGATTTAGCTGCCTATTGGGTCTGTCGGGGTTATTTACGTCGTCGAGGCAAGCGTGCTTGCAGTTTGTCAGAGAATTCACCGTTAAAGTACTTGTAGAACAGGCAGAAGGATGCAAAATTTCGTTTATGGGACAGAGGGTGAAGTTTAGATGACAGTTCAGGACCTATCAGATTGGCGACTCTCTTTTGAACCTTGTCTAGGAGCGAGAGATAAGTGGCAGATGCACCAGCCCAAATATGACAACAATACTCCATACATGGGCGAATGGTGGCCTCAGAGAGGTATAAGATACTTTCAGGCGTTAATAGCTTTCTAGCACGGTAGAGACAACTCACCTTCTTTGCAGCAGTCCTGGCAATGTTCTCAATGTAATTGTTCCAACTCATATTTCCTGCGAACGTAAGGCCAGGGAGTTTAAAAGATGTACTTTCAGATAAAGAGTCATTGGCCATTGCTATTGGCGGTAGGGAAGGCTTTTTGTAATTATTGAAGGAAACAAGTTTAGTCTTGGCAGCATTGAATGTGATCATCCATTTTTGTCCCCATTCCACTACAGATCAGAGGTCATCCTCTAGTGTTTCTGCCATTTCTTAAGATATGTGTTCATTTGTTTTCCTGTCATGTCTTTTATAGAGCGTGGTGTCGTCAGCATGCATACCATCTCACAGACAATTTTGTCAGGGAGGTCATTTATAAATATTAGGAATAAAAGATGTCCAAAGATAGTTTTAGAAAACATTTCTTCAACTTGAAAAATGAAAAATATGTTGAGTAAACAACTTCTAATAAATTACTTCATAAGTCTGTACTTTATAAAGCACACACAAAATGGATAGTTACAGCTCAGACCTGTTTGATAAGTCTATCTAATTGAATTCTTACATAAAGAAGAAGTGCAACCACACAATATATATATTGTCTGATTATTATGTAAATATAAATAAGTATTGATACAACACATAACCATTTTAAGGCCAATCGATTTGGCAGATGAGTTGTTACACACTCCTTACACATAATACAACTTATCCAAGATAATATTGGTCTATTTTCTAAACAAATTATACATCATTATTAATTTGATGACGTCACCCCAGCCGGCCTGAACTTCATAAACCATGTGCAAAGTGGCAGCTCAAAAATGAGAAATAAGCTTCGTCAACCTGCATATTAGCTAACTTTATCACTACCAACGTATGGTCCGTAATATGTTAAAATATATCAATTTATAATAACTTCTCTTGAATTTGAACAATTTTTTTATTTTTCCGTAAAAGGGCTCTTAAAATCTATAATACTGGTGATTCAAGTTTAATTCTAACATGTTTCAACAGTTCATTAAGACATGCTTTGTGAAACTCAGGCAGTTCTCACTAAAGAGGATAATTAAGTACAATATTGAAACTCATTCAATATATGTTATCGTGACAGGTGGACATATATTCGATGCAAGAAGTTTTAGCTTGAAGTCTTTCAAAGAGAACACACTGCATATGGTAATCTTTGAAATCTTTCAAGCAGAACACAATTCATATGGTAATATTTAAAGTATTTTAAACAGAACACAATGCAGATGGTAATCTCTGAAGTCTTTCAAGCAGAACACAATGCAGATGGTAATATTTGCTTTGAAGACGTATAAGATTCTTTCGTGTCTAACTAGTTTTCTAGTGGAGTTGAGTAATTCCCACCTCGTTAGTAATGTTCTCACTATGTGAATAGTGTACTTAATAATTAGTAAATTACAATTTTATTTTAACTAATTGTTAAGGATTAAACATTTACTCGCGGATAATTTAAACACATGTACGGTAAGATGAATTAGCGATACTTAAACATTTGAGAAATAAATGAAAAGAGAAATAAACTAACTTTAAAATAGACTTTTCCCTGAATTATTTTTCTTTTACCTGAATTATTTTTCTTTTAGTAACTAAATAAGCCCCATTTTCGGGAAATGCTGATAGTTTTGATAATTTTACATATTCTTATATAAAATATGTGTGTATGTGCTGTTGCATAATAGGGTGGTTCATATTGGAGAGAGACGGGACATGTATATAACACTGATGTTAAGGAGAGTGGCATTTATAACAGGGAGGAGACATGTTCCTTTATTACATACGATTGGTTGCAATGATTTCACATCCAGGAATTCAAGTCGACTACATGATTAAAACTCTCCCTCGCTTCCAAAGGGAACTGCATTCTCTGACAATGTCAGCTCTCTCTCTAACTTGACTCTCCCCCTGTCTCAAACTAGCAAACTATATTGGCAATTCATTTCTACATGACGTCATACGTGTATTTGGCCACGTGATCGATCCATGTGGCCTAAACGTGGATTGGTTCAGAACGTTTCCAAACCACTTTTGCAGACAATTAATTTTCTCTAACCTATTTTTCGACCTAACTTATTTTTCAACATATTTCAATTTGCTATTGTTCGTTCTTCTAATTGACCTTATTTTAATTCAGTTTTCATGAAAAAGAATTTTACAATCAAAACTCCTTTTACTCAAACATATCTATTTTATATTAATTTGAACAATGCGAATTCCTTCCTGAATCTATTTCCGAACCTTGCTTACAACCTCGGTCTATATAATCTCATTTTTACTTGTTCAAGGTTTTTCTCACTTACAAGAAAGGGGAAACCTTTCTTGTTACAGTGCTTGAGGACGGCGGAAATAATTGTATGCAAGAAAAAACTTTTCTGGAGAGATTTCTCTCATTAGGACAATGGTAAACATAACGTTAGATACACACACATTCACACGCACACACACACACACACACACTCACACACATATATATGCCTGTGTGTGCCTTGTTTTGTTGCCCTGATTTATTCAAAAAAATTCAAGTATAAATGTCTCTAGCCCATATCATAAGCAACACCTTTATTAACTAGTTTTGATATCAGTTTATTTTTCAAACGTGTTTCATGTGTTGCATGTTGGTTTAAATTAATCAAAAGGTTGTAAGTTTAAGTCAATAATATTGGCAACAAAAAAAAACAGATCCCTAATACTATATGAATTGCAATACTAAAAATAGCAAGTTTCGTTTATTTGTTTTATTTTCATATGTTACTGCTTAAGCGCTTTTATTGAATTTTAATGGGCCATAATTTTCTTTACACAGTATTTTGTAGACTATTAAAGCCTTATGTAGCAGAGAACAGAGACACTTGTACAAAACTTTATGTATGCTTGTGTAGAGAGTTGTTTTATCTGGCAGATTTAGCAAATAGTGATAAAAACGTCACACATCACAAAGATAATATTTATATTCGCGAACAATGTGTGTTTAATAATCCAATAAATCATAAGATAACAAAGTAAATAGATATTCTTATGTCAAATATAGTCATGTGCTTGAGGAAGGCAGAAACAATTGTATGCAAAAAACTTATATCTTACTATAACATTACATTAAGATGCACACACACACACACACACACACACACACATATATATATATATATATATATATATATATATATATATATATATATATATATATATATATATATCAATGTGTATTGTTTTGTTGCCACAATTAATTCATTAAAATTCCGGGTATAATTGTCTCTGTCATAAGCAACACGTGTATCAACTAGTTCCGTGTTAAGTTTTAAATATCAGCTTATTTTCATATGTATTTAATGCGGCGTGTTTGTTTAAACTAATTAAAATAAACAATATGCAGTAATGAAATTTCGTTTATTTTTTTTTCAGATGTTCCAGCTTTAACGTATTTATTGAATTTCAATGGATTATAGTATTACTTTTCGTGGAAGACAACAAGCAAAAACTTTATTTAGACATTTGTGTGAAGATGTGTTTTATTTGGCAGATTAAGCGAATGGTAATAGCAAGGCCACACATCTTGAAGATCATAATTTTTATAACAAAGTGTTGATGATTTTGGTCGAGTAGCAACTTTATTAAAACAGCAAGTACACATTGGAAAAAGGTCACATTCCTATGAAGTGTACAGATGTACTTTCAAAAATCAGAAATGAGAAATCACGCTGGGAGAAACAACATTCTAGTGCAGTTGTGGAGCTTGTTCTGGAAAATCAGATTTAGTGACACATATGAGGATACTTTTTCCATAGAAGTAAAACCTGACCAAATATTCAAAATCAAATAGTATTCACTGCCCAAATAAGATCTCTTCACTGTGGCTAACCCACATTAGCTTTTCCGAGGAATGGTGCACCTTCTCCAAGTGATCTTACCTCAAGTAATTGCACGAATATGGAAATTCAACCAGACTAGATAAATTCTTGTCCTGAAAGCCATAAAGACCAAGAGACCAAAATGAAAGATATACTACAACGTATAAAAATGGTTAATTGAGGAGAGGAAAATTATGTTCTCAATTTCTTTACTATATCAGTGTTTGAGAAATGAAAAACTTAAATAGAACAATCGAATATCTATGTATATCATATAGTTATGTATTTCTTATAGAGTTCAAGTGTTAGCCCCAGGTTGTAGGCCCCTTGGTTTCTTAGAACATCGCCTGAAGTAAAATAAAACAAAAGGAAAAAACTACATTCTAGTGAAGTTTGTGGGCTTTTTTTCTAAAAGAATCTACGCTAGTGAAACATGAGAACTCACACTGGGGAAAAGCCACATTGTTGTGGAGTTTGTAAATTTTCTTTTTCTAAAAAATCTACGTTAGTGAAGCATATGAGAACTCACACTGGGGAAAAACCATATTCTTGTGAAGTTTGTGGACTGTCTTTTTCTCAAAAATCTACATTAATGAAACATATGAGAACACACACTGGTGAAAAGCCATATTCTTGTGCGATGTGTGGATATTCTTGTTCTTCAAAATCAACATTAGTGATACATAATAGACGTCACACTAAGGAACAGCCACATTCTTGTGAAGTGTGTGGATATTCTTGTTCTGAAAAATCAAATTTAGTAAAACATATGAGAATTCACACTGGGGAAAAACCACATTCTTGTGAGGTGTGTGGATATTCTTTTTCTCAAAAATCTACGTTAGTAGAACATATGAGAACTCACACTGGCGAAAAGCCATATTCTTGTTCGGTGTGTAGATATTCTTGTTCTTCAAAATCAACGTTAGTGATACATAATAGAACTCACACTAGGGAAAAGCCATATACTTGTGAAGTGTGTGGATATTCTTGTTCTGAAAAGTCAAATTTAGTCAAACATATGAGAACGCACACCGGGGAAAAGCCATACTCTTGTGAAATTTGTGGATATTCTTATTCTCAAAAACCACATTTAGTTACTCATATGAGAAGTCACACTGGGGAAAAGCCATATTCTTGTACAGTATGTGAATATTCTTGTTCTTATAAATCTAGTTTATCGATACATATGAAAAACAGACACAGTTCGTAAACCCTATTGTTGTAAAATGTATTTCTACAAAAACTTCTAATGTGAGAAGCTACAGAATTGTTCTATACCACATAGTCTCTGAATAATATAAACATACCAGTTGTAGTTGAATTAAATTGCATCAAAATCTTAATAAATAGTTAGATACAATCTCTGGAACAGATCACAGCTGTAGGAGTACGTTCATACTTAATAGAACCATTTACTTTATATTTAAGAATGTCATCTGCAAAAGGCAAGTATTTGATTCATTAAAGCTTTCTGATGTGAAAAAGAAAAGACAATTGATTTTTTGCTGATGTAAAAATAGGAGGGGAAACATTATTTTGGAACACTATAAATATTTTGGTCTCATAAATAAAGTGCAAGCAATTTATAAAAATAAATAATATATAAAAAAACAATAATGTGTAAGAACGATTGAGTAATTATAAGAAATCAAGTTTTGTTATACATTTGAGAATTCACGAAGACAGGACAGTTCTTGGATGACCTTTGCCAGGAGTATTTAAGGATATAGACAGGGATGCCACACTGTAATAGCGCAAAGGTATGAGCCTTCAATTTTATGAGAAAATCATCATTGTAAGATAAAAATTGATTTTGACAAATAGTCTACAAGGAAATCACACGTTTTCTCACTCGAAAATATAGAATATTGTTGCTCAGTGCTGGTTTTTTTATGATCTTCAACAAGCCAGCAATGTATTAATTCTATCATGACGCACGAACCATGAAATAAACCTTTCTTCAACAAGCCAACAATGTATTAATTCTATCATGACGCACGAAACATGAACTAAACTCTTCTTCAACAAGCCAACAATGTATTAATTCTATCATGACGCACGAACCATGAAATAAACTTTTCTTCAACAATCAGCAATGTATTAATTCTGTCATGACGCACGAACCATGAAATAAACTTTTCTTCAACAAGCCAGCAATGTATTAATTCTATCATGACGCACGAAACATGAACTAAACCTTTCTTCAACAAGTCAGCAATGTATTAATTCTATCATGACGCACGAACCATGAAATAAACTTTTCTTCAACAAGTCAGCAATGTATTAATTCTATCATGACGCACGAACCATGAAATAAACTTTTCTTCAACAATCAGCAATGTATTCTATCATGACGCACGAACCATGAAATAAACTTTCCTTCAACAAGCCAGCAATGTATTAATTCTATCATGACGCACGAACCATAGAAATAAACTTTTCTTCAACAAGTCAGCAATGTATTAATTCTATCATGACGCACGAACCATGAAATAAACTTTTCTTCAACAAGTCAGCAATGTATTAATTCTATCATGACGCACGAACCATGAAATAAACTTTTCTTCAACAAGCCAGCAATGTATTAATTCTATCATGACGCACGAACCATGAAATAAACTTTTCTTCAACAAGTCAGCAATGTATTAATTCTATCATGACGCACGAACCATGAAATAAACTTTCCTTCAACAAGTCAGCAATGTATTAATTCTATCATGACGCACGAACCATGAAATAAACTTTTCTTCAACAAGCCAGCAATGTATTCATTCTATGATGACGCACGAACCATGACATAAACCTTTCTTCAACAATCAGCAATGTATTAATTCTATCATGACGCACGAACCATGAAATAAACTTTTCTTCAACAAGCCAGCAATGTATTAATTCTATCATGACGCACGATACATGAACTAAACCTTTCTTCAACAAGCCAACAATGTATTAATTCTATCAGGACGCACGAAAAATGAAATAAACTCTTCTTCAACAAGCCAACAATGTATTAATTCTATGAGTACGCACGAACCATGAAATAAACTTTTCTTCAACAAGCCGGCAATCTATTAATTCTATGATGACGCACGAACCATGAAATAAACTTTTCTTCAACAAGCTAGCAATGTATTAATTCTATCATGACGAACGAAACATGAAATAAACTTTTCTTCAACAAGCCGGCAATGTATTAATTCTATGATGACGCATGAACCATGAAATAAACTTTTCTTCAACAAGCCAGCAATGTGTAAATTCTATCAGGACGCATGAACCATGAACTTAACTTTTCTTCAACAAGTCAGCAATGTATTCAATCTATCATGACGCACGAACCATGAACTATACTCTTCTTCAACAAGCGAGCAATGTATTAATTCTATCATGACGCACGAACCATGAAATAAACCTTTCTTCAACAAGCCAACAATGTATTAATTCTATCATGACGCACGAAACATGAACTAAACTCTTCTTCAACAAGCCAACAATGTATTAATTCTATGATGACGCACGAACCATGAAATAAACTTTTCTTCAACAAGTCAGCAATGTATTAATTCTATGATCACGCACGAACCATGAAATAAATTTTTCTTAAACAAGCCAGCAATGTATTAATTCTATGATGACGCACGAACAATGAAATAAACTTTTCTTCAATAAGCCGGCAATGTATTAATTCTATCATGACGCACGAACCATGAAATAAACTTTTCTTCAATAAGCCAGCAATGTATTAATTTTATCATGATGCACGAACCATGAAATAAACTTTCTTCAACAAGTCAGCAATGTATTAATTCTATCATGACGCATGAACCATGAAATAAACTTTTCTTCAACAAGTCAGCAATGTATTAATTCTATCATGACGCACGAACCATGAAATAAACTTTTCTTCAACAAGTCAGCAATGTATTAATTCTATCATGACGCACGAACCATGAAATAAACTTTTCTTCAACAATCAGCAATGTATTAATTCTGTCATGACGCACGAACCATGAAATAAACTTTTCTTCAACAAGCCAGCAATGTATTAATTCTATCATGACGCACGAAACATGAACTAAACCTTTCTTCAACAAGTCAGCAATGTATTAATTCTATCATGACGCACGAACCATGAAATAAACTTTTCTTCAACAAGTCAGCAATGTATTAATTCTATCATGACGCACGAACCATGAAATAAACTTTTCTTCAACAATCAGCAATGTATTCTATCATGACGCACGAACCATGAAATAAACTTTCCTTCAACAAGCCAGCAATGTATTAATTCTATCATGACGCACGAACCATAGAAATAAACTTTTCTTCAACAAGTCAGCAATGTATTAATTCTATCATGACGCACGAACCATGAAATAAACTTTTCTTCAACAAGTCAGCAATGTATTAATTCTATCATGACGCACGAACCATGAAATAAACTTTTCTTCAACAAGCCAGCAATGTATTAATTCTATCATGACGCACGAACCATGAAATAAACTTTTCTTCAACAAGTCAGCAATGTATTAATTCTATCATGACGCACGAACCATGAAATAAACTTTCCTTCAACAAGTCAGCAATGTATTAATTCTATCATGACGCACGAACCATGAAATAAACTTTTCTTCAACAAGCCAGCAATGTATTCATTCTATGATGACGCACGAACCATGACATAAACCTTTCTTCAACAATCAGCAATGTATTAATTCTATCATGACGCACGAACCATGAAATAAACTTTTCTTCAACAAGCCAGCAATGTATTAATTCTATCATGACGCACGATACATGAACTAAACCTTTCTTCAACAAGCCAACAATGTATTAATTCTATCAGGACGCACGAAAAATGAAATAAACTCTTCTTCAACAAGCCAACAATGTATTAATTCTATGAGTACGCACGAACCATGAAATAAACTTTTCTTCAACAAGCCGGCAATCTATTAATTCTATGATGACGCACGAACCATGAAATAAACTTTTCTTCAACAAGCTAGCAATGTATTAATTCTATCATGACGAACGAAACATGAAATAAACTTTTCTTCAACAAGCCGGCAATGTATTAATTCTATGATGACGCATGAACCATGAAATAAACTTTTCTTCAACAAGCCAGCAATGTGTAAATTCTATCAGGACGCATGAACCATGAACTTAACTTTTCTTCAACAAGTCAGCAATGTATTCAATCTATCATGACGCACGAACCATGAACTATACTCTTCTTCAACAAGCGAGCAATGTATTAATTATATCATGGCGCACGAACACTGAACAAAACTCTTCTTCAACAAGCCTGCAATGTATTAATTTTATCATGACGCACGATCACTGAACTTGACTCTTCTTCAACAAGCCAGCAATGTATTAATTCTATCATGACGCACGAACCATGAAATAAACTTTTCTTCAACAAGTCAGCAATGTATTAATTCTATCATGACGCACGAACCATAAAATAAACTTTTCTTCAACAAGTCAGCAATGTATTAATTCTATCATGACGCACGATACATGAACTAAACTTTTCTTCAACAAGCATGCAATGTATTAATTTTATCATGATGCACGAACTATGAACTAAACATTTCTTCAACAAGTCAGCAATGTATTTATTCTATCATGACGCACGAACCATGAAATAAACTTTTCTTCAACAAGCCTGCAATGTATTAATTTTATCATGACGCACGATCACTGAACTTGACTCTTCTTCAACAAGCCAGCAATGTATTAATTCTATCATGACGCACGAACCATGAAATAAACTTTCCTTCAACAAGTCAGCAATGTATTAATTCTATCATGACGCACGAACCATGAAATACACTTTTCTTCAACAAGCCAGCAATGAATTTATTCTATCATGACGCACGAAACATGAACTAAACTTTTCTTCAACAAGCATGCAATGTATTAATTTTATCATGATGCACGAACTATGAACTAAACTTTTCTTCAGCAAGTCAGCAATGTATTAATTCTATCATGACGCACGAACCATGAAATAAACTTTTCTTCAACAAGTCAGCAATGTATTAATTCTATCATGACGCACGAACCATGAAATAAACTTTTCTTCAACAAGCCAGCAATGTATTAATTCTATCATGACGCACGAACCATGAAATAAACTTTTCTTCAACCAGTCAGCAATATATTAATTTTATCATGACGCACGAACCATGAAATAAACTTTTCTTCAACAAGTCAGCAATGTATTAATTCTATCATGACGCACGAACCATGAAATAAACTTTTCTTCAACAAGCCAGCAATGTATTAATTCTATCATGACGAACGAACCATGAAATAAACTTTTCTTCAACAAGCCAGCAATGTATTAATTCTATCATGACGCACGAACCCTGAAATAAACTTTTCTTAAACAAGCCAGCAATGTATTAATTCTATCATGACGAACGAACCATGAAATAAACTTTTCTTAAACAAGCCAGCAATGTATTAATTCTATCATGACGAACGAACCATGAAATAAACTTTTCTTCAACAAGCCAGCAATGTATTAATTTTTTCATGATGCACGAACCATGAACTAAACTTTTCTTCAACAAGCCGGCAATGTATTAATTTTATCATGACGCACGAACCATGAACTTAACTTTTCTTCAACAAGCCAGCAATGTATTAATTCTATCATGGCGCACGAACACTGAACAAAACTCTTCTTCAACAAGCCTGCAATGTATTAATTTTATCATGACGCACGATCACTGAACTTGACTCTTCTTCAACAAGCCAGCAATGTATTAATTCTATCATGACGCATGAACACTGAGTTGTTCCCTTCTTCAAACAGCCACCATGGTATTAAATCTATCTTTATATACACTGAGCACCTGTCTTTTTCTTTCTTTCATTCTCCTTCAACAAGCCTGACCTGTATCTAACTGTCGGGTATCTAATCTTTATTTCGACACAACAAACTCTTCAAGACAATTATAAGAACAGGTGCGCATACGAACACCGAACTCTCTTACTAATACATTTCTTTCTTGTACTCTTCTACCAAAGCTACCAACGTGAATGACAAATAAAGTTTATTTGTTAATAGAGAATGAAATATCCATTGCGTTCTATCATTTCTATAAACATTTTGAACCCTTCCTTAACTTAAAAATTCATTAAAAATCAAGAAATTAACCAATTTTAATGAAATGTTCAATATTCATCAGATAATAATCACGAAATATAATAGAATCATTCTTTTTATTTGAATCCTAGTGAACATGTGTTATTCTGTTAAAACAGAAAATTCCTTTACTGAAATTATGGTTTTCAAGTAGTAAAAAATGCAAGAATTCATTTTTTTCTTTTTTTATGAAAATACAGCATCGTAAATTATAACAATTAATTACGAAAAGAAAACCCTCTTATAAATTACTCAATGTTGCATAACTGAAAGAAATTAATTTTATCATTGAATGAAGTAGTGTTTACGTAATATTTTTCCACAAACAAATTATAATTGCAATCAATATTTCCACTTTTTAAATTACAGGTTTCGCATGATGTTTATATCTAAGATTGTTTACTTGCTGCATGAATGTGAAACTTTTAGCGTAACATTATTTTTTCATATTCTTGAAAAATATTTGTTCATAATTTAATTTAAACATTATTTTTACATAATCTTGAAAAATATTTGTTCATAATTTAATTTAAACATTATTTTTACATAATCTTGAGAAATATTTGTTCATAATTTAATTTAAACATTATTTTTACATAATCTTGAAAAATATTTGTTCATAATTTAATTTAAACATTATTTTTACATAATCTTGAAAGATATTTGTTCATAATTTAATTTAAAAGCACAGACATGGAAAAATAATTAACATTTAAAAAATGGTAAAAATCATACAAGCATTCAGGATATGAATGTACGGACACAAGTCTTGTGGGCGGGGGAAATAAAACCAACACCCCCTACGTCCCTTTAACTACTTGACGTCATTTTAATTCAGCCTTTCAACTGTCTGAGATTTTGGGCTTCCGTATAATCTATCTTGGAGAGTTCAGTTTTGTTGACATTCAACGAAGCGAGAAACTCTTGCAGCTATTTTTTTTTGTTTTTTTTTCAAAATTTATCACTTTTGGAAACTAATCAATATTTTTTTTTACATAGGCATCACCACATTATCAAGGCCAAGAGGCCACTCAAGGATAAGGGTTAAAGAGTGTACAATAGAAATTGGACAATAAATATAGTAATCATTAGTAATGAAAATTTGGTACATTTAATAACTTATATAGAACGGCTCATCAAGAACTTATTTACGTTAGACCTGAAGACAACCATATTGTAGTTAGCCGGAAAGCAGGAAAACGGAAGACAATTCCACAGGCGTGCAGTTCTAAGAAAGAAGCTTTGTTCATGGAATCTACGTTTAGGTTTAGGCACAGATAAAGAGTGGGGGAATTATTGATAGTGTTTACAGCTAGACGTGTGTTTCTTGTGAAAGTTTGGCGAGGGGGACCATAGATTGAAGCTCAGTCGAACACTTTCCATGAAAATAACGATACATCAGAGACAAACTCGCAACATCTCTTCTGTGATATGTTTATTATATTTAATTCAATATCTTAGGGCGTTACTTTACTAATTATCATTGAACTCGACCCATAAAACTAATATATATATATATATATCTTTCAAAGGATTTGGAAAATGAATTTATTCAACTTCAACATTTAGTTGAATTAGCTTACCGTGAAAATATTTTGCATAACTGTTTTTTTACATGTACAAATATTATTTTTCCCTTGGAAATAAACTTTAGTCTTTAGTCTTTCAAATACAAAAATTAGTCAGAAACCTACAAAAAAATATGATAAATCGGCTTTCAAAATTATGTCCCCCTATCTTTAATCTACAAAAATGAATAACTTATTATAAACATCGGCTGCAAAGGACTCAATCAAGTAACAAAACAATACCAAGAAAATGCATACACATTTTGGGGGTTGTATTACTGTACACACACTATACAAAATACTATTAAAAGCCCGCCGAATATATGTCAACCTATGTCACTGTAAAATATATTGAGCGAGTTTTTAACAGTATTTTATCCGTTTTTTTGTTTTTTTTATAACACCTTTTCCCAAACTTACCGTGTTAAAGAGAGAGTCAGACGCCATCTTGAATGTTCCAATACATCGGTAAAAACTGTATGGTTTTCGAGCTGAATAAACATGTTACATTGAATAAAAACACGAAAAATATATGCAGTTTGGTAGAAAAGTAACTTATCTTGCCTTTTGATAATATTTATTTGTTATATATTTGTTTTTTGACAACTTTTTCGAATCTATGTGTACAGTAATACAAACCCACATTTTGTTTGCTTTTGTTGTTCTGTCATTTATTTATTTATTTATTAAATGTTGCTTCGCTAATTTAAGTTATTTATACGAAATATTTAGTCCCACGAAATAAAACTGATTTTTGCCTAACAAACGTTTCTTTGTTTAATTCGTATTAATACTTATTTATTTCGCATTTGTTAAGCATTATTCTTAACACTTTAATACTTTTTTTATTTCGCATTTGTAAAGCATTATTCTTAACACTTAAATACTTATTTATTTTGCATTTATTAACCATTATTCTTAACACGTTAATACTTTTTTTTTATTTCGCATTTGTTAAGCATTATTCTTAACACTTAAATATTTATTTATTTCAAATTTGTTAAGCATTATTCTTATCATTTAAATACTTATTGATTTCGCATTTGTTAAGCATTAATCTTAACACTTAAATACTTATTGATTTCGCATTTCTTAAGCATTATTCTTAACACTTAAATACTTATTTATTTCGCATTTGTTAACCATTATTTTTAACACTTAAATACTTATTTATTTCGCATTTGTTAAGCATTATTCTTAACACTTAAATACTTATTTATTTCACATTTGTTAAGCATTATTCTTTACACTTAAATACTTATTTATTTCACATCTGTTAAGCATTATTCTTAACACTTAAATACTTATTTATTTCGCATTTGTTAAGCATTAATCTTAACACTTAAATACTTATTTATTTCGCATTTCTTAAGCATTATTCTTAACACTTAAATACTTATTTATTTCAAATTTGTTAAGAATTATTCTTAACACTTAAATACTTATTTATTTCGCATTTGTTAACCATTATTCTCAACACTTAAATACTTATTTATTTCGCATTTGTTAAGCATTATTCTTAACACTTAAATACTTATTTATTTCAAATTTGTTAAGAATTATTCTTAACACTTAAATACTTATTTATTTCGCATTTGTTAACCATTATTCTTAACACTTAAATACTTATTTATTTCAAATTTG
Source organism: Euprymna scolopes (assembly GCF_053919585.1). Taxonomy (NCBI): domain Eukaryota; kingdom Metazoa; phylum Mollusca; class Cephalopoda; order Sepiida; family Sepiolidae; genus Euprymna; species Euprymna scolopes. The sequence goes on from NC_136527.1 coordinate 172,021,232, forward strand.
TTAAGAATTATTCTTAACACTTAAATACTTATTTATTTCAAATTTGTTAAGCATTATTCTTAACACTTAAATACTTATTTATTTCAAATTTGTTAAGAATTATTCTTAACACTTAAATACTTATTTATTTCGCATTTGTTAAGCATTATTCTTAACACTTTAATACTTATTTATTTCACATTTGTTAAGCATTATTCTTAACACTTTAATACTTATTTATTTCACATTTGTTAAGCATTATTCTTAACACTTAAATACTTATTTATTTCAAATTTGTTAAGAATTATTCTTAACACTTAAATACTTATTTATTTCGCATTTCTTAAGCATTATTCTTAACACTTAAATACTTATTTATTTCGCATTTGTTACCCATTATTCTTAACACTTAAATACTTATTTATTTCAAATTTGTTAAGAATTATTCTTAACACTTAAATACTTATTTATTTCGCATTTGTTAAGCATTATTTTTAACACTTGAATACTTATTTATTTCAAATTTGTTAAGAATTATTCGTAACACATTAATACTTATTTATTTCACATTTGTTAAGCATTATTCTTAACACTTAAATACTTATTTATTTCGCATTTGTTAAGCATTATTCTTAACACTTAAATACTTATTTATTTCAAATTTGTTAAGAATTATTCTTAACACTTAAATACTTATTTATTTCGCATTTGTTAACCATTATTCTTAACACTTTAATACTTATTTATTTCACATTTGTTAAGCATTATTCTTAACACTTAACTAATGCATTGCATGACCTAAATTCCTGATGTCACCGATTGTACGATTCTATCCTCTTATTTGAGTTTTTATGTGAAATATTCAGTTTTGAATTTTTTAAAATTATTATTATGACGATTTTTTTTTAATTATTTGGACTACTATTCTTATCTTGTATGTTTACAAATTCGACAAAAAATCTATCGAAAATTCTCCGATACCAAAGATAGTGGATAAATCAAAATTAGATGTGATAAAAACGGTTGCGAAATTTTCCAAGATCGTGACCCCCAGCTCTATTAGGAGTCAAGAAACACAAGACTATAAATCAAACCCGCGCGTCTGAACTCTAGTATTGGTAACAAAATAATGGTCGCTCGAAGTATCCGTCGTCAGAACACTTAAATATTTATTGATTTCGCATTTGTTAAGCATTATTCTTAACACTTAACTAATGCATTGCATGACCTAAATTCCTGATTTCACCGATTGTACGATTCGTTCCTGTTATTTGAGTTTTTTGTGTGTGAAATATTCAGTTTTGAATTTTTATTATTATTATTATTATTATTATTATTATTATTATTATTATTGTGACGATTTTTTTAATTATTTGGACTACTATTCTCATCTTGGATGTTTACAAATTCGACAAAAAATCTATCGAAAATTCTCCGACACCAAAGATAATGGATAAATCAAAATTAGATCTAGTAAAAACGGTTGCTAAATTTTCCAAGATCGTGAGTTCCAGCTCTGTTAGGAATCAAGAAACACAAGACTATAAATCAAACCCGTACGTCTGAACTCTAGTATTGGTAACAAAATAATGGTCGCTCGAAGTATCCGTTGTCAGAACAGAACACTGCTCAAGTGCTCAACTGCTGTCCCAATGGAAACACTCCTTTAAATAATTAGCAACATATACAATCATTTCAAGCAGCAGCAATAACAGTAGCAGCAAGAGCAGTAGCAGCAGAGATGTTAGAATTAAAACGTGACTAGGTTTCCACAGTTTAAAATGAATCCGAACCTCCACCTCAAGTAAAGTGAATTGTCTCTTATTTTTCTCCCAAATCCAAAGGTTCAGTCTTACAAAATAAACCTGTTTTTTATATTTACATATATTTTATTTTTTGATATATAAATTGGACAAACAAGAGAGAAATTTGCAAAAGAAATCCCAACAAGCTTTAAGCATTTGACAAATACAATCTAAACTTGATAGGAAAACAAACTTAACTAATGAATGGACATTTTTACACAAGGAACGAAATAATGATTTCACCGTGTTACGATAACCTAAATTACACCGTCATACTATGACCTAAATTCATTGTTTCTTAGCAGTTGATTTTCTGTTTAAATAATTCCACGTTTAAATCGTGTTTTTCATCTTTTAATTGGGATTCTGTTATATTTTCATATATTTTATTTCTTAATGAATTGGACACAGAAAACAAAAGTTGTATCAATTTGCGAAAGAAACAAACAAAACAAATTTTCTATTTTGAAAAAAAAAAAATCGAATTCATCCCACTTTCTTTTCGTACTGAATTCCTGTAATGTAATTCCTGGAATGAAAGGTAAGTTTTTGTAAAACACCTTTTAAAACTTCTATTCAATAACTTTGAAAATAATTATTATAATAAGTTCATTTATTTATTTCTTCGTATTGCATTCCATGAAAGATAACTTTTTTTCTTCTGTTTTTATCCAAATTTTACAAATTTACACTCAATAACTTATTAAATAACGTGAAACATTTTTGGGTTTGTATTACTGTACACATAGATTCGAAAAAGTTGTCAAAAAACAAATATATAACAAATAAATGTCATCAAAAGCAAGATAAGTTACTTTTCTACCAAACTGGATATATTTTTCGTATTTTTATTCAATGTAACATGTTTATTTAGCTCAAAAAATACATTTTATATTGTTAAGTGAAAGTACCGATAGGTGTATCAGAATTTTTGTAGGAATTTTTGACACCCCTAACATGAAACTGCGACTAAAATATAAAAATCTCGTAATTTCTCTGTTAAAAGTGTGTTATTTTCTTTATGGATTATACTTCCAAAATAAACTATTAAAGTTGTTTTAAAAGTAACAGAAATATTTCTTTTTTAAAACAGTAATGAATTTTCCGAACTCAATATTTTTCAATTTTTAAACTTTAAAAATCTATCAAAATTTTTCTATTGATTCTATTTTTACGATATTTTCAGGGTCAATGTGAAATTTTATGTTCTTTCCAATAAACCGATTATAATATTTTAGACAAACGTTTTTTTTTTAATTCACGGCCCCCCATTTTCAAGTGTCTATTAAAAAGTAAATAATTAATTTACTCACCGAAAACTAAATAATTAAATTACTCACAAATTGAAGAGAAAAGGTCAATAAATAATATATTCAAATTTGAAACAAGAAAAACGTACTTTTTTTTTAGAATTTTACCTGTAAAGTTTGAAGTTTAAAACTTTTTTTTTAAAACCACGTTATTTGTTTTTTCTTTTTTTAATGAAACCTTGGTCCTTGCTCCTTTAATTGAAAAAAATATTAGGACTTGAATTACATTTTTCAAGGAGTTATAAGCTGTGAAAGACAGAGGGTCGAATAATTCACGCCTTCCATTTTGCAATGTCTATTAAAAAGTAAATAATTAATTTATGTACCAAAGTCTTATATATCACAAATTGAAGAGAAAAGGTCAGTAAATAATATATTCAAATTTAAAACGAAAAAAAGAACTGTCTTTTAGAAATTTACATATAAAGTCCGAAGTTTAAAACCTTTTTTTAAAAAAAAACACGTTTCTTTTTTAATGAAACCTTAGTCCTTGCTCCTTTAATTGAAAAAAATAATTAGGGGTTGAATTACATTTTTCGAGGAGTTATAAGCTTGGAAAGATGGGGTTGGGTTATTCACTATTTTCACGAAATTTCTGACGCACTTAAACCGATTAGTTGGCAAAGACATTCACCCCAATGTTAGGACTGGTTTTCTAAAACAATAACGTTATTCGTAAAGAGGGTGGAGATTTTATTTGAAATAGAACAGAAAATAAAATGGATAAAAAATTAAATTTAAAAAATCGGTGCGCTCTCTATTTTCATTTAAACAAAAGCAACATACATCAAACGATAATTTTTACTAATTAATATATTTAGTATACATAAAAAAATGGAAACTGCAAAGGATTGGTTCTGAAGTGGTTGATCATTTTACATTAAATATATAGAACAAAAACAAAATAAATCAAACGACAAACTGCAAACGATTGGTTCTGAAGTGGTTGATCATTTTACATTAAATTTACATAAAACAAAAACTAAATAGATCGAACGGCATATTTTACTAATTAATATATTTATTATACCTCACAAAATTGAAAACAGCAAACGATTGGCTATTAAATGGGGGCTCATTTTACATTAAATTTATATAAAACAGAAACAAAATAAATCGAACGAAATTTTTACTAATTAATATATTTATTATACCTAAAAAATAGGAAACTGCGAACAATTGGTTCTGTAGTGGTTGATCATTTTAGATTAAATTCATACAAGAAACTCATTTCCTATTCTAAAGCTTTATTTTTTAATTCCTTGTTTATGGATTTATTTTTCACCTTCTCTAAAATTTTATATATCTCTACTTTTATATAAATGCAACTTTGTGTGAATTGGTTCCTTATGGATTCCTAAACGGCTCCGCTTGATTTTTTTCTTTTTTTAGATGAAGGTACTTTATGAGTTGTGCAGTGTTCTTTGATAGGTTTTGTATGGAAATGTCTTCGGTAATTATCATGTAATAGAAAGAACAGATGCTAATGTCTTATACAACCTAATTGATTCATTTGAAGCGTTTTATTGTCACACAAACAGGCCTAACATTCATTTGAAGCGTTTTATTACCACACAAACAGAAAGGCCTAACATTCATTAGAAGCGTTTCATTTCCGCACAAACATAAAGGCCTAACATTCATTTGAAGCGTTTTATTACCACACAAACAGAAATGCCTAACATTCATTTGAAGCGTTTTATTACCACACAAAGAGAAAGGCCTAACATTCATTTGAAGCGTTTTATTACCACAAAAACAGAAAGGCCTAACATTCATTTGAAGCGTTTTATTACCACACAAACCGAAGGACCTAACATTCATTTGAAGCGTTTTATTACCACACAAAGAGAAAGGCCTAACATTCATTTGATGCGTTTTATTACCACACAAACAGAAAGGCCTAACATTCATTTGATGCGTTTTATTACCACACAAAGAGAAAGGCCTAACATTCATTTGATGCATTTTATTACCACACAAAGAGAAAGGCCTAACATTCATTTGAAGCGTTTTATTACCACACAAAGAGAAAGGCCTAACATTCATTTGAAGCGTTTTATTACCACACAAAGAGAAAGGCCTAACATTCATTTAATGCATTTTATTACCACACAAACAGAAAGGCCTTACATTCATTTGAAGTGTTTTATTACCACACAAACAGAAAGGCCTAAAATTCATTTGAAGCGTTTTATTACCACACAAAGAGAAAGGCCTAACATTCATTTGAAGCGTTTAATTACCACAAAAACAGAAAGGCCTAACATTCATTTGAAGCGTTTTATTACCACACAAACAGAAGGACCTAACATTCATTTGAAGCGTTTTATTACCACACAAAGAGAAAGGCCTAACATTCATTTGATGCGTTTTATTACCACACAAACAGAAAGGCCTAACATTCATTTGATGCGTTTTATTACCACACAAAGAGAAAGGCCTAACATTCATTTGATGCATTTTATTACCACACAAACAGAAAGGCCTAACATTCATTTGAAGCGTTTTATTACCACACAAAGAGAAAGGCCTAACATTCATTTGAAGCGTTTTATTACCACACAAAGAGAAAGGCCTAACATTCATTTAATGCATTTTATTACCACACAAACAGAAAGGCCTTACATTCATTTGAAGCGTTTTATTACCACACAAACAGAAATGCCTAACATTCATTTGATGCATTTTATTACCACACAAACAGAAAGGCCTAACATTCATTTGAAGGTTTTTATTACCACACAAAGAGAAAGGCCTAACATTCATTTGAAGCGTTTTGTTACCACCCAAACAGAAAGGCCTAACATTCATTTGAAGGTTTTTATTACCACACAAAGAGAAAGGCCTAACATTCATTTAATGCATTTTATTACCACACAAACAGAAAGGCCTTACATTCATTTGAAGCGTTTTATTACCACACAAACAGAAAGGCCTAACATTCATTTGAAGCGTTTTATTACCACACAAACAGAAAGGCCTAACATTCATTTTATGCGTTTTATTACCACACAAACAGAAAGGCCTAACATTCATTTGATGCATTTTATTACCACACAAACAGAAAGGCCTAACATTCATTTGAAGCGTTTTATTACCACACAAACAGAAAGGCCTAACATTCATTTGAAGCGTTTTATTACCACACAAACAGAAAGGCCTAACATTCATTTGAAGCGTTTTATTACCACGCAAACAGAAAGGCCTAACATTCATTTGATACGTTTTATTACCACAAAAACAGAAAGGCCTAACATTCATTTGATGCGTTTTATTACCACACAAACAGAAAGACCTAACATTCATTTGATGCATTTTATTACCACACAAACAGAAAGGCCTAACATTCATTTGAAGCGTTTTATTACCACAAAAACAGAAAGGCCTTACATTCATTTGAAGCGTTTTATTACCACACAATCAGAAAGGCCTAACATTCATTTGAAGCGTTTTATTACCACACAAACAGAAAGGCCTAACATTCATTTGATGCGTTTTATTACCACACCAACAGAAAGGCCTAACATTCATTTGATGCATTTTATTACCACACAAACAGAAAGGGCTAACATTCATTTGAAGCGTTTTATTACCACAAAAAAAGAAAGGCCTAACATTCATTTGAAGCGTTTTATTACCACACAAACAGAAAGGCCTTACATTCATTTGAAGCGTTTTATTACCACACAAACAGAAAGGCCTAACATTCATTTGAAGCGTTTTATTACCACACAAACAGAAAGGCCTAGCATTCATTTGAAGCGATTTATTACCACACAAACAGAAAGACCTAACATTCATTTGATGCATTTTATTACCACACAAAGAGAAAGGCCTAACATTCATTTGATGTATTTTATTACCACACAAACAGAAAGGCCTTACATTCATTTGAAGCGTTTTATTACCACACAAACAGAAAGGCCTTACATTCATTTGAAGCGTTTTATTACCACACAAACAGAAAGGCCTAGCATTCATTTGAAGCGATTTATTACCACACAAACAGAAAGACCTAACATTCATTTGATGCATTTTATTACCACACAAAGAGAAAGGCCTAACATTCATTTGATGTATTTTATTACCACACAAACAGAAAGGCCTAACATTCATTTGATGTATTTTATTACCACACAAACAGAAAGGCCTAACATTCATTTGATGCATTTTATTACCACACAAAGAGAAAGGCCTAACATTCATTTGAAGCGTTTTATTACCACACAAACAGAAAGGCCTAACATTCATTTGAAGCGTTTTATTACCACGCAAACAGAAAGGCCTAACATTCATTTGATACGTTTTATTACCACAAAAACAGAAAGGCCTAACATTCATTTGATGCGTTTTATTACCACACAAACAGAAAGACCTAACATTCATTTGATGCATTTTATTACCACACAAACAGAAAGGCCTAACATTCATTTGAAGCGTTTTATTACCACAAAAACAGAAAGGCCTAACATTCATTTGAAGCGTTTTATTACCACACAATCAGAAAGGCCTAACATTCATTTGAAGCGTTTTATTACCACACAAACAGAAAGGCCTAACATTCATTTGATGCGTTTTATTACCACACCAACAGAAAGGCCTAACATTCATTTGATGCATTTTATTACCACACAAACAGAAAGGTCTAACATTCATTTGATGCGTTTTATTACCACATAAACAGAAAGGCCTTACATTCATTTCATACGTTTTATTACCACACAAACAGAACGGCCTAACATTCATTTGATGCGTTTTATTACCACACAAACAGAAAGGCCTAACATTCATTTGAAGGTTTTTATTACCACACAAATAGAAAGGCCTAACATTCATTTGAAGCGTTTTATTACCACACAAACAGAAAGGCCTAACATTCATTTGATGCGTTTTATTACCCCACCAACAGAAAGGCCTAACATTCATTTGATGCGTTTTATTACCACACAAACAGAAAGGTCTAACATTCATTTGATACGTTTTATTACCACACAAACAGAAAGGCCTTACATTCATTTCATACGTTTTATTACCACACAAACAGAAAGGCCTAACATTCATTTGAAGGTTTTTATTACCACACAAATAGAAAGGCCTAACATTCATTTGAAGCGTTTTATTACCACACAAACAGAAAGGCCTAACATTCATTTGAAGCGTTTTATTACCACACAAAGAGAAAGGCCTAACATTCATTTGATGTATTTTATTACCACACAAACAGAAAGGCCTAACATTAATTTGATGCATTTTATTACCACACAAACAGAAAGGCCTAACATTCATTTGAAGCGTTTTATTACCACAAAAACAGAAAGGGCTAACATTCATTTGAAGGTTTTTATTACCACACAAATAGAAAGGCCTAACATTCATTTGAAGCGTTTTATTACCACACAAACAGAAAGGCCTTACATTCATTTGATACGTTTTATTACCACACAAACAGAAAGGCCTAACATTCATTTTATGCGTTTTATTACCACAAAAACAGTAGGCCTAACATTCATTTGAAGCGTTTTATTACCACACAAACAGAAAGGCCTAACATTCATTTGATGCGTTTTATTACCACACAAACAGAAAGGTCTAACATTCATTTGATACGTTTTATTACCACACAAACAGAAAGGCCTAACATTCATTTGATGCGTTTTATTACCACACAAACAGAAAGGCCTAACATTCATTTGATGTATTTTATTACCACACAAACAGAAAGGCCTAACATTCATTTGAAGGTTTTTATTACCACACAAATAGAAAGGCCTAACATTCATTTGATGCGTTTTATTACCACAGAAACAGAAAGGCCTAACATTCATTTGATGCGTTTTATTACCACACAAACAGAAAGGCCTTACATTCATTTGAAGCGTTTTATTACCACACAAACAGAAAGGCCCAACATTCATTTGAAGCGTTTTATTACCACACAAACAGAAAGGCCTAGCATTCATTTGAAGCGATTTATTACCACACAAACAGAAAGGCCTAACATTCATTTGAAGCGTTTTATTACCACACAAACAGTAGGCCTAACATTCATTTGAAGCGTTTTATTACCACACAAACAGAAAGGCCTTACATTCATTTGAAGCGTTTTATTACCACACAAACAGAAAGGCCTTACATTCATTTGATGCATTTTATTACCACACAAACAGAAAGGCCTTACATTCATTTGATGCGTTTTATTACCACACAAACAGAAAGGCCTAACATTCATTTGAAGCGTTTTATTACCACACAAACGGAAAGGCCTAACATTCATTTGATGCGTTTTATTACCACACAAACAGAAAGGCCTAACATTTATTTGAAGCGTTTTATTACCACACAAAGACGAAGGCCTAACATTCATTTGATGCGTTTTATTACCACACAAACAGAAAGGCCTAACATTCATTTGAAGCGTTTTATTACCACACAAACAGAAAGGGCTAACATTCATTTGAAGCGTTTTATTACCACACAAACAGAAAGGCCTAACATTCATTTGAAGCGTTTTATTACCACACAAACAGAAAGGCCTAGCATTCATTTGAAGCGATTTATTACCACACAAACAGAAAAGCCTAACATTCATTTGAAGCGTTTTATTACCACGCAAACAGAAAGGCCTAACATTCATTTGAAGCGTTTTATTACCACACAAACAGAAAGGCCTTACATTCATTTGAAGCGTTTTATTACCACGCAAACAGAAAGGCCTAACATTCATTTGAAGCGATTTATTACCACAAAAACAGAAAGGCCTAACATTCATTTGATGCGTTTATGACCACACAAACAGAAATACCTAACATTCATTTTATGCATTTTATTACCACACAAACGGAAAGGCCTAACATTCATTTGATGCGTTTTATTACCACACCAACAGAAAGGCCTAGCATTCATTTGATGCATTTTATTACCACACAAACAGAAAGGTCTAACATTCATTTGATGCGTTTTATTACCACATAAACAGAAAGGCCTTACATTCATTTCATACGTTTTATTACCACACAAACAGAACGGCCTAACATTCATTTGATGCGTTTTATTACCACACAAACAGAAAGGCCTAACATTCATTTGAAGGTTTTTATTACCACACAAATAGAAAGGCCTAACATTCATTTGAAGCGTTTTATTACCACACAAACAGAAAGGCCTAACATTCATTTGATGCGTTTTATTACCCCACCAACAGAAAGGCCTAACATTCATTTGATGCGTTTTATTACCACACAAACAGAAAGGTCTAACATTCATTTGATACGTTTTATTACCACACAAACAGAAAGGCCTTACATTCATTTCATACGTTTTATTACCACACAAACAGAAAGGCCTAACATTCATTTGAAGGTTTTTATTACCACACAAATAGAAAGGCCTAACATTCATTTGAAGCGTTTTATTACCACACAAACAGAAAGGCCTAACATTCATTTGAAGCGTTTTATTACCACACAAAGAGAAAGGCCTAACATTCATTTGATGTATTTTATTACCACACAAACAGAAAGGCCTAACATTAATTTGATGCATTTTATTACCACACAAACAGAAAGGCCTAACATTCATTTGAAGCGTTTTATTACCACAAAAACAGAAAGGGCTAACATTCATTTGAAGGTTTTTATTACCACACAAATAGAAAGGCCTAACATTCATTTGAAGCGTTTTATTACCACACAAACAGAAAGGCCTTACATTCATTTGATACGTTTTATTACCACACAAACAGAAAGGCCTAACATTCATTTTATGCGTTTTATTACCACAAAAACAGTAGGCCTAACATTCATTTGAAGCGTTTTATTACCACACAAACAGAAAGGCCTAACATTCATTTGATGCGTTTTATTACCACACAAACAGAAAGGTCTAACATTCATTTGATACGTTTTATTACCACACAAACAGAAAGGCCTAACATTCATTTGATGCGTTTTATTACCACACAAACAGAAAGGCCTAACATTCATTTGATGTATTTTATTACCACACAAACAGAAAGGCCTAACATTCATTTGAAGGTTTTTATTACCACACAAATAGAAAGGCCTAACATTCATTTGATGCGTTTTATTACCACAGAAACAGAAAGGCCTAACATTCATTTGATGCGTTTTATTACCACACAAACAGAAAGGCCTTACATTCATTTGAAGCGTTTTATTACCACACAAACAGAAAGGCCTAACATTCATTTGAAGCGTTTTATTACCACACAAACAGAAAGGCCTAGCATTCATTTGAAGCGATTTATTACCACACAAACAGAAAGGCCTAACATTCATTTGAAGCGTTTTATTACCACACAAACAGTAGGCCTAACATTCATTTGAAGCGTTTTATTACCACACAAACAGAAAGGCCTTACATTCATTTGAAGCGTTTTATTACCACACAAACAGAAAGGCCTTACATTCATTTGATGCATTTTATTACCACACAAACAGAAAGGCCTTACATTCATTTGATGCGTTTTATTACCACACAAACAGAAAGGCCTAACATTCATTTGAAGCGTTTTATTACCACACAAACGGAAAGGCCTAACATTCATTTGATGCGTTTTATTACCACACAAACAGAAAGGCCTAACATTTATTTGAAGCGTTTTATTACCACACAAAGACGAAGGCCTAACATTCATTTGATGCGTTTTATTACCACACAAACAGAAAGGCCTAACATTCATTTGAAGCGTTTTATTACCACACAAACAGAAAGGGCTAACATTCATTTGAAGCGTTTTATTACCACACAAACAGAAAGGCCTAACATTCATTTGAAGCGTTTTATTACCACACAAACAGAAAGGCCTAGCATTCATTTGAAGCGATTTATTACCACACAAACAGAAAAGCCTAACATTCATTTGAAGCGTTTTATTACCACGCAAACAGAAAGGCCTAACATTCATTTGAAGCGTTTTATTACCACACAAACAGAAAGGCCTTACATTCATTTGAAGCGTTTTATTACCACGCAAACAGAAAGGCCTAACATTCATTTGAAGCGATTTATTACCACAAAAACAGAAAGGCCTAACATTCATTTGATGCGTTTATGACCACACAAACAGAAATACCTAACATTCATTTTATGCATTTTATTACCACACAAACGGAAAGGCCTAACATTCATTTGATGCGTTTTATTACCACACCAACAGAAAGGCCTAGCATTCATTTGATGCATTTTATTACCACACAAAGAGAAAGGTCTAACATTCACTTGATGCGTTTTATTACCACATAAACAGAAAGGCCTTACATTCATTTCATACGTTTTATTACCACACAAACAGAAAGGCCTAACATTCATTTGAAGCGTTTTATCACCACACAAACAGAAAGGCCTAACATTCATTTGAAGCGTTTTATTACCACATAATCAGAAAGGCCTAACATTCATTTGAAGCGTTTTATTACCACACAAACAGAAAGGCCTTACATTCATTTGAAGCGTTTTATTACCACACAAACAGAAAGGCCTTACATTCATTTGAAGCGTTTTATTACCACACAAACAGAAAGGCCTTACATTCATTTGATGCATTTTATTACCACACAAACAGAAAGGCCTAACATTCATTTGATGCATTTTATTACCACACAAACAGAAAGGCCTTACATTCATTTGAAGCGTTTTATTACCACACAAACAGAAAGGCCTTACATTCATTTGAAGCGTGTTATTACCACACAAACAGAAAGGCCTTACATTCATTTGATGCATTTTATAACCACACAAACAGAAAGGCCTAACATTCATTTGAAGCGTTTTATTACCACACAAACAGAAAGGCCTAGCATTCATTTGAAGTGTTTTATTACCACACAAACAGAAAGGCCTTACATTCATTTGATGCATTTTATTACCACACAAACAGAAAGGCCTTACATTCATTTGATGCATTTTATTACCACACAAACAGAAAGGCCTTACATTCATTTGATGCGTTTTATTACCACACCAACAGAAAGGCCTTACATTCATTTGATGCATTTTATTACCACACAAACAGAAAGGCCTAACATTCATTTGAAGCGTTTTATTATCACATAAACAGAAAGGCCTAGCATTCATTTGAAGTGTTTTATTACCACACAAACAGAAAGGCCCTCCATAGACAATCAATTGTCGGCTTTTTGACAAAGGAATGTTCGAAATAAATGTTTCTGTTTAGAGCACAATTGAACCATGATACTTGATGTTTGCCTTTTAAACCTGAATTAAAACTATTATACCCACACAAGTTGATATGCTCACGATATAAAATCAAAAGTAGTTTTTTGACATGACATCGTCAGCTTCGAAAAGAATATTTCTGTTTAGAGAACAATTAAACCATTATACTAGACATTTGAATTTAAAATTTTAATTCAAGCCATTTTATATAAAAAATAATCTTATAAAATCAACAGTAAGTTTTCTACAGTGTAATTTATAATGTATTGTGCATTAACCTATTTTGAGGAGGCATGTGGAGTTTACTCTCAGTGCAACCCGGGGGGGGGGGTCCCAACTAGAGAATTCAAGGTTTAATGTTTATTACATGTAACATGTATATAGTAATTTTAATATTTAGTTCTAATATTTAAAGATGAAACATTAAAATGTTTATAAGTTAAACATTTGTTGTTGTAAACAATGTTTATTAATTATTTATAGTAATTTAAATATTTAGTAAAAATATTTAAAGATGAACATTAAACTGTTTATAAGTTAAACATCTGTGGCTGCAAATAATGTTTACTAAATATTTATAGTAATTTAAATATTTAGTTCAAATATTTAAGGAAGAAACAGTAAAATGTTTACAAGTTGCTGTTACATCTGTTGTAAATAATGTTTATAAATTATTTATAGTAATTTAAATATTTTGTTCAAATATTTTAAGATGAAACATAAAAATGCTTATAAGTTAAACACCTATATTACATATTTATAGCAATTAAATATTAAATATTTGTAGTAATTTACATTTTTTCAGATAAAATTAACTTTATATTCAGATTACTTAAAGATGGACCGATATATTTCCTTAATTAAATACAAGATAGAATAATAATAAATATATACGAAAAAAGTGTAAATAAAGAAGATATAAAATGTATAGAATTTAACTGTTAAAGTTATCAAACTAATGAAATTTTGAGGTGCTAAACATATATAATTATAAAATTTTGTACACTGTTGATAATATATATATATATATATATATATATATATATATATATATATATATATATATATATAAATTATCAACAGTCTACAAAAATTTATAATTGGCTTAAAATTTATTGGTATATGAACGATTACTGAATTTTCAATTATATTAACCTAGTGAAATTCGGAGTACTATAAATAAGATTATATATATATATATATATATATATATATATATATATATATATATATATCCGAAAGGATGAAACACTAGTCTTTAGGTATTTCATTATTATAGTAAAAAATAATTATGACATCCCCTTTAAGAAACTCATTGCTTATCCTTGGCCACTCTCAGTTGAATTAAGTCGGTCAATTTAGCTCTTATGAATAGATCATCGTATAACGATTAGATCACTGTTCTGACGTAAAGAACATTTGAAATGAAAAATATTTAAATCTAATGTTATTTCATGCAGTTAATGGTAGCTGAATGGACACGGTCTTTGCGAATCAAGCCAGAGATGGTTTGTGTTGCCGAGTTCAAATCTGTCGACTAGTGTTAATCATGATACTCTGCACTGAAGATTCCCAAAAGGATGAAACACTAGTGTCTGTAGGTATTTAATTTTTATAGTAAAATAAATTATATATATATATATAAATTATGAAGAAGGCAAGTAAAGGAAATATCTTGATGTACTTTTTGTAATTTATATATTTATTTTACATGCAAACAAAGTAAATTTATTGATGCCACTGAGAACAGAATACTAATAATAAAAATATTTATTTGCAGATGTTCCTGATTTGACGATTATAATTGCGTATTTACGGAGTATCATTTTCATGAAACATTATCCTATAAACAGTTGTTATCTAATTTGGATTTTTATAACGATATTATTTGGAAGATTTATTATGAATTTTATGAAATATATATTTTTTGTAAAATGTGTTCAATCTTCAAAAGTTAATAAGAAATCAAATCGCAAACTGGGGCAAAGAAGAAATCCAACTTGAAAAAAAATATTCTTGTTAAGTATGTGATTTTATTAAACATCACATTCAGTGACATTTCTGAGAACTCACACTGGAAAAAAGCCACACTATTGAGGAATTCTGTTTTTCTGCAAAATAGGGTTTACTAATACATCTGAAAACACACACTGGCGAAAAAAGAGCTCTCGGCTAGTTTCAGTAAAATATAGGGAATTTTGACCACTGGTCTAGCTGCCCCATAGTCAGCATCACAATATTTAAAAGAAAAAAAAATAAAAAAGAAAAAGATTAAAGCGAAACATAATCAGCATCACAATCTTCAAAGAAAGAAAATTAAAAAAAGAAAAGATTAAAACGAAACACAGTCAGCATCACAATCTTCAAAGAAAAAAAAGGAACAAAAGCTTTTGGATCTGGTAGAAACTCCTATCCTCAGCATAAAAAAATGAAAAAAATGTTTCTGTAAAATGTCAAATATGCTTTATTTGAAAAATCAAAATTGATGATACACATGAGCATTCACATTGCGGAAAAGCCAATTACTTTTGAAGTGCATGAATATTCTAGTTCTTGAAAATTCTCGTTTGTGAGACATATGAGAAATAAAACTGGGAAAAAGCCTAATTATTGTGAAATGTGTGATTCCTTTTCTCAAAAATCATAGTTATCCATATGAGAACTCACACGGTAGAAAAACCACATTCTTGTTCGGATAGTCTTGTTCTCAAAACGCAAACTTAATAAGGAATATGCAGACTCACACTAGGGAAAAGCTACATTCTTGTAAAGTGTGTGGATATTCCTCTTCTGTAAAAGCAAATTTAATAGCACATATGAGAACTCACACTGGGGAAAAGCCACATTCTTGCAAAGTGTGTAATTATTCTTGTTCTCAAAAGGCATCGTTACTGAAACATATGAGGACTCACACTGGGGAAAAGCCACATTCTTGTAAAGTGTGTGGATATTCCTTTTCTGTAAAAAACAATTTAATAGCACATATGAGAACTCACACTGGGGAAAAGCCACATTCTTGCGAAGCCTGTAATTATTCTTGTTCTCAGAAGGCCTCGTTAGTAACGCATATGAGAACTCACACTGGGGAAAAGCCACATTCTTGTAAAGTATGTGGATATTCCACTTCTGTAAAAACAAGTTTAGTAGCACATATGAGAACTCACACTGGAGAAAAACCACATTCTTGCAAAATGTGTAAATATTCTTGTTCTCAAAAAGCATCGTTAGTTACACATATGAGAACTCACACTGGGGAAAAGCCACATTCTTGCAAAGTGTGTGGATATTCGTTTTCTGTAAAAACTAATTTAATAGCACATATGAGAACTCACACTGGTACAAAACCACATTCTTGCAAAGTGTGCAAATATTCTTCTTCTCAAAAAGCATCATTAGTGAAACATATGAGAACTCACACTGGAGAAAAGCCACATTCTTGTAACGTATGTGGGTATTCCTTTTCTCAAACATCAAATTTATTAGCACATATGAGAACTCACACTGGGGAAAAGCCACATTCTTGTGAAGTCTGTAATTTTTCTTGTTCTCATAAAGTATCTTTAGTGAAACATATGAGAACTCACACTGGGGAAAAGCCTCATTCTTGTGAAGTTTGTGGATATTCTTGTTCTCAAAAAGCATCGTTACTGAAACATATGAGAACTCACACTGGGGAAAAACCACATTCTTGTAATGTGTGTGGATATTCCTTTTCTCAAAAATCAAATTTAGTTACACATATAAGAACTCACACTGGAGAAAAGCCACATTCTTGTAAAGTGTGTAATTATTCTTGTTCTCAAAAAGCATCGTTAGTGAAACATGAGAATTCACACTGGGGAAAAAACACATTCTTGTGAAGTTGTTGGATATTCTTATTCTGACAAATCAAATTTAGTTCTTCATGTAAGAACTCGTACTGGGGAAAGCCATATTCTGGCACAAAAGCGAATATTCTTGCTGTTATAAATCAAGCTTAGTGATACATATAAAAAATAAACATAATTAGAAAATGTCATCTCAATCTTAGTTTGCATTCATTCAAGTAAGACATGAAACAATTATGTATTACAGTATTACATAAGACATAAAATTAGATAAAACAAACGTGAAACGTGTCCAAACTTCCAAACTTCTGTATACGTAACGCACCTTCTCACAACGAACTTCTGCTAATTCAACTTATTTCTTCGAAATCCAACTTCAAAATGAACGTCCCTCTAAAAATCAACCCTCTTTTATCTCCAACCAGGGGCATCACATTTGCATATCGGGTGGTCACATTGCAGGCATATAACGAGATAAAGCAGCCATTTTTGTTTCTTTCTTCTTCATTCATTTCATTCCACGACACACGTGCTAATTAGGTAAGTCGCACGTTTCCCTACAGGTTAAACATACGATAATCTTCTGATTTCAAACTTAATCCTGCTAATTATCTGTTAGGTATAATATCAGAACCCGGAGAAGAATGACTAACGTGTAGTAGCTGTTCCTGTTTTGAGTTTGGGTTATCATTATTCTGGCGTGATAAATGCAATCTTTACATGTCATGAGTTGCATTCTCCCATGCATTTACTCCTTCATTGAAATAAGTAATGTCAACGTGTCTTTCTCGGTCATTTTTCATGTGAGAGTGCCCCAGCCATTAAGTAGTTTTTTTTTCGTATTAAACGATAAATTTATTAAATCTTCACAGCATCATAAACTCATAAAAACTACTTGTTTATGTTCTGCAATAACGTAGCTTTTTTCCTTTATCAATAAACTTGTGTTTACAAAAAAATTGTTTTGACAATAAATTAAAATCCAAGCGGAATTCCTGTTGATTTGTTCATGTTTTTGTTATTTACTTATCACTGTCAATAACTCGTCTGTAAAAAACTATGTTTTGACATTAATATTAAAATGAAAGTGTAGTACCAGTTTCTGGTTTGTTCTGTCATATCTGCCGCGTTTATGTACTCATAACAACCATGTGTAAGATTATCATTATTATTGCAAGTTAAATTCAAGTTTTGCTTGTTGAAATGAACTATGGTTTGTCTGTGTCTCATGAGTTGACTCCTCCCATGCATTATGGCCTCCTTTCAGATGAATTTGATTAATAGCCAATCTGTAATGCCGTTACTATGAAATGCTAAGTGATCTTTGGATTTTTTAATCTATATATATATATATATATATATATATATATATATATAAATTCGTATTCCTGTCTGTTTGTTTATTTGTTTGTTTGTTCACAATTTGATTAATATATATAAAAGGTTCATTCAGTCCTATATATAGTATTAGTCGTGTAAAATAGACGATTGAGAGATGGCATGATTTGCATATTATATTAAGGAAAATCGATTTATAAAATAACGGTTTGTTTGTTATTGCTTATAGTAAGATAATTGTTTTAAGTGTTCTATTTAAGTTTATTATTTAAATTTGATTTATATTGATAACCTATTTAATTTTATTTATTTTTACCAACAACGATTTTTTTTATAAAACAGTTTGAGTTATTTGAGTTTTGAGTTATTTCCTTTTCTTCTTATTGTTTTTGTTTTCTTTTTCAGTGGATAATCAAACTAAAAATAATTCACACAAGATTTCAAGCATTATTTATTTAATCCGTTCAAATAAAATAATTCCGTGATTTCGCAGTTACCGTTTTGGTCCAGTTAATTTTTATGTTAAAATAAACAAACAATCCAATTCAACTACGATTCTTTATTTAAAACAAAAACAAAAAAAATCATTTATGTTTTTTCACCAATGTTTTTCTTCACATTTTTTGGCATCGAAACTAATTTTTTTTTCCTTTTAATAACACAATAAGTCAAAACTCATCATTTTTATAACATAAAAATTCGTTTAACACAAATTCTATTTTGGTATTTTTGAAACCGAATTATTTACAGTTTGTTTTAGTTGCAACAAACCGTAATAACAAATTTTTCTAGACTGAGGAAGCATAAAAGCAATTCGCTTAAACTGGAATATAGTTATAAAAGGTGCTCAATATCCGGAGAATAGCTTCTCTATCCCTTCTGCCGAAATACCTGGTGAAGATTTTGTCACGTACTTCTGCTTTTTTCGGGGGGGGGGATTACATTTTCGTGTTTTCATTCGTTCTTTTATTTTTGAAATTTTTGTTGGGGTAACGATTGAGCTGAAACATAATAATGAAAAGCTGGTCAATATTCGTAGCATAGCAGGTGTGGCTAAACCGAACTTCATGTCGACCCTG
This sequence comes from Euprymna scolopes, assembly GCF_053919585.1. Classification (NCBI taxonomy): domain Eukaryota; kingdom Metazoa; phylum Mollusca; class Cephalopoda; order Sepiida; family Sepiolidae; genus Euprymna; species Euprymna scolopes. Next base: position 172,040,770 of record NC_136527.1, read on the forward strand.
GCAACGCTGGGTATCCATGCTAGTATTTTAATAATTTTAATAAATGGTTTTGTGTTTTCTCTTTACAAAATCCTAAATATTAGTCAAACCATACTTAGCAACACCAAAACTACGGATCCAATGTGTTGCTGGTTATCCCCTACTGAGAAACAAAAGAAAACCACTTGAATAATCCCAATAGCAATAGGTACTTGCAAACTATAACAGATTTCAACATTCAAAGCATGCCTTTGAATTGCCGTGATAATGATAATATGAGACATAGTTGTTATGAGTATATAAATGAGAAACATATACTACACTTTTATTATTGCGATGCATAAACATTTCATGAAAACGTGTCCAAATTTCGACGGTCAAATAAACGCATTTCAAAACAACCAGAATAAATACACTTTTTTTTACACACACGTTTATTAAACATGAAAAAAGATAAACCTATTAAAACAATAAACATAAACAAATGGCGGTAAATCACTCCACTCTCGAAAATTCCTTTAAAATGAACATTTTTATAGTTGTTTTTTTTTGGGGGGGGGACTGAAAAGAAAACAACCGTGCAAAATTACAGCAAACGAGTAGTTTCCAAAATATGAAGAAATCTTAGTTTTAAAAAAAGTGGAGGATCACTTTTCTATAATAATTTAAGGTAAACAGACATACAATTATTGAACTTATATAGATTTTTAACAGATGCTTCTGCAGTTTAATTAACTGTTTTAACGTAAGTAACGCACCAACATGAACCGGTTCCCACAATCCCCCTACTTCCACCGCCTCCTACTATATATTAACAGAATTTTTGTGAAATATTAAACAGTTCTTCTGCTTGGTTCATGTTGGCGCGTTACTTACGGAAGCTGTTCATCTGATCGGTTCATGTTGGCGCGTTACTTACGGAAGCTGTTTGTCTGCTCGGTTCATGTTAGTGCGTTACTTACGAAAGCTGTTCGTCTGCTTGGTTCATGTTGACGTGTTACTTACTGAAGCTGTTCGGCTGCTCAGTTCATGTTAGCACATTACTTACGGAAGCTGTTCGTCTGGTCGGTTCATGTTATCACGTTACTTATGGAAGCTGTTCGTCTGCTCGGTTCATGTTGGCATGTTACTTACGAAAGCTGTTAGTCTGCTCGGTTCATGTTGGCGTGTTACTTACGGAAGCTGTTCGTCTGCGCGGTTCATGTTGGCGTGTTACTTATGGAAGCTGTTCGTCTGATCGGTTCATGTTGGCGTGTTACTTATGGAAGGTGTTTGTCTGCTCGGTTAATGTTGGTGCGTTACTTACGGAAATACGGTTACTTAAACTGCAGAAGTGCCTGTTAAAAACTATACATCTTCTAAAACAAAAAAAAACAACGAGAAAACATAAATCAGCAGCCTCTTCCCTCCTCACCTCCCAAAAAATGGTGGCCATAAAGTGAGTGCATTTCTTCATCTTGAGATTTTAAATGTTAGTGGTAATTTTAAATGATTTCCCGAGGGTAGAAAGAAAGTCCTCTACTGGAAAAAAATCGTAGCCACCAAATGGGGGCTCATTTTTACGTTAAATTATTATAGAAAATTGATTCCCCACTTGTTTTAAACTAACTTTTCTTCATATCTTGGAAACAACAAGTTTGCCGTAATTTAAAACGTTATTTTCCTTTTTAGCGCCCCCGAAACCCTATAAAACTGATAATTATAAAGGAATTTTAGCGGGTGGAATGATTCTTTTATTTTAGCTTTTATTAGTTTTTGCTGCCCCAAAGAATTGAGCCATTTTTTTGTAGATGAACAGATCGGGAGCGCCTTCTCACATGAAAAAAAAGAAGAAAACACAAAAAGCAATAACCTGGAAAATCAAACTGGAATTACTTAGTGTTGGCGCCTCACTTTCCTTTTGAGTTGTTTATGTGAAATATTCAGTTTGGAGATGTTTTATGTGAGGATTATTGGAATTATTTATACGACTGTTCTCATCTTGGATGTTGAATGTGGTTCAAATATTTTAAAAAATCTTTAAAAAATAAATCCTGGCTGACGTACACGAATGCTACCCTGGCCTACTACCGATACGCTAGCAGTATCAGAATTTTGGGGAAATTTTCAGGCGAGTCGCCATTTTTAATATACACCTATATTTCTATCAGATTTTAATAATAGTAAAACGTAATTTAAACCCATAAATTTTATTTCAATAAAACGAGCAAAGACCAAATTTTAATATCATAAAAGCTTTAATAGAGAAATAAACAATTTTATTTATTTTTCCTTCGATTTCTTCACTTAACATTACACGGAATGTCGAACAAAACACTAGTTGAATCTTACGATATATTTTTAAAATGGCCAAATATATAACTTACCTGGTTAATGAGTAAGATATGCTTTCTTTTAATCTTCCTGTATGAGAATTTATTCATATTTATGTATTATAATCCATGTATTTTTTAAATGGAAGGATTTTTCCAACACACATCGCGACCACGCGTGGCTTTCAAGCAACTTGTAACGACACCGGAAGTGAAAAATTATCTCTTACTTATGTACGGAGGCCTATAAGTGTAAAAAAAAACACTAATTCAGAAACCTTAATAATCTCGATATTGGATTATATTCCTTCAAATTTTCCACTTTTAAAGGTTTTCGGAGGCGCTGAAAACGGAAATAACCATTTATATATACGGCAAACGAAACTAGTAGTTTCCAAGATAAAAATTTTACAAATGGTCACAAAGTGGGTGGTCACTTTTCTATAATGATTTGACGTCAAATGGGCACCCACTTTATGGCCACATTGCAATGAACAGATTTGGCCGTAATTTTAAAGGAATTTTCGAGGGTGGCTTCATATTGGCCCTATAGGAATAAAGGGTGGAATTCTTCATATTTACCCTATATGATTAAACAAATATTTAATGTAATAATAACAATAATAACAAACCAAAACACGTCTTCTTTATAATATAAGTTTGTCTAACATATTATATTCGGTTTATTGGAAAGAACATAAAATTTCACATTGACCCTGAAAATATCGTAAAAATAGAATCAATAGAAAAATTTTGATAGATTTTTAAAGTTTAAAAATTGAAAAATATTGAGTTCGGAAAATTCATTACTGCTTTTTTTTTTTTTAAATATATATATATATTTCTATTACTTTTAAAACAACTGTAATAGTTTATTTTGGAAGTATAATCCATAAAGAAAATAAATAACCCACTTTTAACAGAGAAATTACGAGATTTTTATATTGTATTCGCAGTTTCGTGTTAGGGGTGTCAAAAATTCCTACAAAAATTCTGATACTCACATAGATTCAAAAAAGTTGTCAAAAAAACAAATATATAAACACAAAGGCAAGATAAGTTACTTTTCTACCTAACTGGATATATTTTTTGTAGTCAGTTACGTTTTTGCCTGACTTAAGGGAGATAACTTGTCCTTTTTTTATTTTTGTGCCTTTACGCTATCGTAAATAAAAAACTGGGAGTTTTCATTTTTTTCATTAACACGAATTACGATATGACGCAGATATGCAATGTTATTATTTTTTTTTTAATATCTTAAAGAAATACCTGATTTTTTTTTATTATACTATAAATCTGCATTATCCGATTTCGTCTTTTTTTTATATCGAAAAAAAGGAAACCAGGAATTAAATATAAAAATATAAACTGATCGACCATTAATTACTGGAACATTCTAAACAAAAATTAAGCTTCCACGTAAAAAAAAAAAAAAAAAAATACGTGGTTATCGAAAAAAGAAGGATTCAAATTTTGGACTTTACCGGTAAATTTACAGATAAGTGATATTTTTTGTTGTTTTAAATTTGAGTATTTTATTTATTCATGTTTTATCTTCAATTTGTGATATATAAAACGTGCCGAACAAAATTAATTATTAAAATTCTCATAGACATTCCAAAATGGGGGGGTGAATTTATAAAACAACGTTTGTCTAAAATATTACATTTAGTTTATCGGAAAGAGCATAAAATTTTACATTCACCCTGAAAAAAACGTAACAATTGAACGAATAGGAAAATTTTGATAGATTTTTAAAGTTTAAAAATTGGAAAATATTCATCTCATAAAAATCAATTGATTTCACTACGTAACAAAATGGCTTCCCAGAGCGCACGCACGCACTTTGTAAACAATGGTTTTTAAACAATGAAAAATAATATTTCTATTATTTTTTAAACAACTTAAATAGTTTATTTTGGAAGCATATTCTATAAAGAAAATAAATAACCCACTTTAGAAAGAGAAATTACGACTTTTCTATATTTTAATCGCAGTTTTCTGTTAGGGGTGTCAAAAATTCCCCCAAAATTCTGATACTGCTACCGATACGCGTTAGACTGATGAGATGATAGCTTAAAGAGCTCTCGAAAGAGCGTTGAGGGATCCGTTATTGTTTATACGAGGAAAGAATTTTTTTGCGTTTGTGACCTAGTTTATTTATTCATTTGCTTATTTTGGCTTGAACTTTGCGCATTATTTTGTTATTATAATTTGCACTTTTTTTGTACTTTATATATATATATATATATATATATATATATATATATATATATATATATATATATATATATATATACCGGAGTTTTTGTTAGAAGTAATTATTAACAGGAACATTGGTGAAAGTCAAAATTAGCACTTGTGGAGATAAACAAAAATAAACAAAAAACTTTAGCGTGTGTGTACTTCTCATGGAATGTCGTAGGTCGAAACACAGTGAAATGTTGTTATTGCTAGTGCACTTATTGATCCGCGCTATTTTTAAATAGTACTTTCAAGTTTTATTAAAGTTATACGATACCTGTTCTTATTAAATTATTAGGTTAAAGTACCCGCGCATTTTTAAATAGTATTTTCAATTTTAATTAAAGTTTTACGATACCTGTTTTGGTAAATTGTTAGGTGAAAGTACAGATTAGGTACACAAGACTCTCCCGCCACATGTTAAGAATGGCTTTCTAAATAATGTCATTATTTCAGCATGGCATGAGTACCTTTTATTTTCTTGAATAAAAAAAAACTACTCGATGAGAACAATACTTTTTTTTTTGTTTGTTTTAGACTTATAACTGTCAGCATTTTTCACTTTTGGTGCCGGAGGCGGGGTATGGGCACAAGTTCCAAATATTTAAAAATAATTAGAAGCACTTCAAACATTGGGGGAGGCCATTAAAAAATAACGGTAATATAAGTGCCTAAGCACCAAATTTTTTTGTTTTGCTTTGCTTCGCTTTGCTTTCATTTTGTTAGTATGTTAAATCCGACCCCCTAAAAAATAAAAATAAAAATAACAAAAAAAAACAATAAGAAGAACAGAATCCGTAAAGTTCAAGCGAACTTGAAATTTTTATTTTATATTTTTACATAAAAAATGACGCACGTATAGTAAAACTTTTATTAAACTTTAAAATAAAAATTAAAAATAGCGCGGATTCCATTTTGACTTTCACCAATTTTCCTGTTAATAATGACAGAAATTTCTGCAAAAAACGGATAAAATCATAATAAGAAAATAATGCACAAAGTTCAAGCAAAAAAAAAACAAAAAACAAAAAAAAAAAAACAACTAGGTTACACACGGAACGAAATCTTTCCTTGTAAAAATAATAACGGACTCCTCAGTAATTCGCTAGTGGGTAAAAGCAAGACCGTCTTAAAAGACAAGATGGCCGGTGAGCAAAAATAATTTAATCTGCTGACGTCATCACGGATAGTCCATACCGGTGACACCGGTAGTCACCGGTAGGCATTCGTAACGTCTTGAAGTCAGTGTAATATTTCTTTTTTTATTAAAATGCCTTCACGGTGCATCGTTCCAACTTGCTGAGGAAATTATCGTAAAGGACCAAAAAGTGACAGTATTTTCATTTCCGAAAGATAAAGAATTATAATGCAGTAAAAAAAAAAAAAAAAAGATTTTACACCATCTCCATTCAGCAAAGTAAGTTTTAACGTGCTCCCCCTGTATTTAACACGATGTAACTATAATTTAATTCAATATTATCATCCTAAATGTTCTACCATTCAAAAGAAGAAGCTTCAAATAAATTGCTAATATTAAAAAAAAATTTTTTACAGCATACAAAACTAATGAAAATGCGAGACAACATCGACTCTTTAAAACACGATTTTTTTAAGCTGTTGACACACGTTTAAAAATCTAACAAAAATTAATTTTCCTGAAATTTTTCAATATTTAAAAATAAATTATGCCGGCTGATAAAATTTTTAAACTTTTTTTTAAAGCTAGAAAGATAAAATTTAAAAATACTTATTTTATATATATATATATATATATATATATATATATATATATATATATATATATATATATATATAAAACTAAACTAAAAAAAAAAACGCGCGTTCACTCGTGGTCGGGACCAGATCAAAGTGTAGTATCTGTTCTCCAGATGCTGCATTCTATTTCTTGTTCTCTTTCGGTGGAGGAGAAATCCTTCACGACTGAGACAATTTTTATTTTTGTACCTTTTCTCCACGTTAAAAAACGACCCTGGTGTCTAACTCTGTCCCGTGGGGAGGCATAGTAAATAAGTACAATTCATTTCATTAACGTAATTGGGTTTGTATTACTGTACAGTACACATAGATTCGAAAAAGTTGTCAAAAACAAATATATAACAAATAAATGTTATCAAAGGCAAGATAAGTTACTTTTCTACCAAATATTTTTCGTGTTTTTATTCAATGTAACATGTTTATTTAGCTCGAAAAACATAGTGTTTACCGATGTATTCGAAAATTCAAGATGGCGTCTGATTCTCTCTTTAACACGGTAAGTTTGGGATAAGGTGTTATAAATAAAAAACTATACAACATACTATTAAAAACCCGCCGAATATATGTCAACCTATGTCACGGTAACATATATTGAGCGAGTTTTTAACAGTATTTTATCCGGTTTGTATTTATAACACCTTTTCCCAAACTTACCGTGTTAAAGAGAGAATCAGACGCCATCTGGAATTTTCGAATACATCGGTAAACAGTGTATGTTTTTCGAGCTGAATAAACATGTTACATTGAATAAAAACACGAAAAATATATCCAGTTTGGTAGAAAAGTAACTTATCTTGCCTTTGATAACATTTATTTGTTATATATTTGTTTTTTGACAACTTTTTCGAATCTATGTGTACAGTAATACAAACCCACGTATTTTAGCAAACTGAAAATATGGATATAAAAAAATGATTTTGCATGTTATTTTTGTTATGTGGTGAAATAATCTTAAATAAGAAACATGATTTTTTCTTTAGGTTAATTTTTTTACTGTGCAATATTTCATGAATTTATTAAAAATATTGTTTTTGATTTTGAAAAAAATATTGTGGTTCATTTTGATTTAAAAATATTCATTTTGATTAAAAAATATTCATTTTGATTTAAAATAAAAATTCATTTTGCTTTAAAAAAAAGTTTAATTTTAATATTTGTTTATTGTCTTAACTCATATCAAATGTTTTGCTTGTGTTCTGCTTCAAATATTCATAATCTTACATGCATAATTTTCATTTAATTATATTAAATAAACTTCAAGTTTATTTCAAATCAAATCGTGTTCCTTCACTTTTTTAAAATGTAATTTATAAGTAATTAAAGAACGCATTCTAATCTTTAAAATCTATAATACAACGAAATATTCAATTGCTTATAATATACTTAAACAAATAACTTGTGTTTTTTTTAAAATTATTTTTTTATTATTAATATTAGATGAGTTTCAGTATAAATCGTGTTCTTTCTTTATTTCTTTATTTTAATCCAATTTTGAAGTTTTGTAACGCTGTCTGTAAAAATTACTGTTCATTATTGACAGTCTAAGAGTTCCACATATCTTGCTTGTTGGGACCTCGGCGATAACGTCATTTTTTCAGCTGGCCGGCCATCTTTATAACGAAGGCCACGGTAAAAGTCTAAATCTGATGTTTATATATACATGTATTTTGTATATTTTAATGAAAGAACGACACAAAAAAAATAAGTTTACTAAAGAAATAAAAAATAAAATCGAAAAAATAAATTTAACAAATAAATCACAACAAGCATGAAGTATTGACAAGTTTTAATCAAAACTTGTCAATACTTTTAATTTAAACTTGTTATGAAAACATTTTTTAGCAAACATTTCGAACAATTAATTAATTAACAGACATTTTTACACGAGGAACGAAATAATGATGACACCGTGTTATTACGATGACCTTAAGTTCTTTGTTCTTTAGCAATTGATTTGTTTCTTTTAATAATTTCACGTTTAAATCGTTTTTTTTTAATCTTTTAATTTTGATTCGTTTATATTTTCATATATTTTATTTCTTAATGAATTCAACACATAAACAAAAAGTTGTACAAATTTACTAAAGAAATCTTAACAAACAAAACAGATTTTCTGTTTTTAACACAAAGGGAAAAAAACGAATTTACCTCACTTTTTTGTTTTCGTATTGAGTTTCAAGAACGATACGTAAGTTATTTTCTCATTTTATTTTATTTATTTTTGTTTACAATTTCCAAAAAATGCATCCAATAACTTTTTAAATAATGTTAAACATTAAAATAAGTTTATTTTGTATTGCAATCCAATAAAACTATGGATTCTGCTTTTAACAAACGTGAATAAAAAAAAGTATAAATCTCCAATCAATAAAAATCTCCGACAATAAGATTTTTTCAAATCGGAAATTCGTTTTTTTTTAGTAAAATTTATGTGATTTCTTAGAAAATAATGTTTATCATAAACAGGATAATTTAATTCAAATATGGTTGAAGTGTTAGACAACTTAGCACAAAAACTGCTTTTGCGGTTTTTAATTGTTTTAATATTTTAAAAAATATTGAATACACTTATTTAGTATTATTATTAATATTTTATCCAATATTTTAGATTTAAGGATGTGATCATATTCTTCTATAAAGTTTACATAAAATGATCACCCATTTACTGGCCATCATTTCAAAATTCTAACTTTACTTTTATTGACTAATAAGTTTCAAAAACCTTAAAAATATCCGCAAAGAAAATTTTAAAAATATAATTATTATTTAAGATTTTAAAGTAAGGTATCACTTTGCTATATAAATTCATTGTAAAATGATCACCCATTTAAAGACCAGTTAACGGTCAACACGACATGGAATTGTTCGATGATTCAAATTTTTGTGGCAGAGGAGAATTGACTTTTGCTTTCTTTAAGTTTTTTTTTTATTCTGTATTTTCAGGTAACAATTTATAAAACAAAACGAGCCATAAAATATCATTCTATATTTTCACGTAACAATTAACAATTACACAGTGTATTATTATTATGTGAAGGGAATATAATCTTGATAGAACGAATGTTAGTGGAAACAAAAACCGGGTTGTCGAAAAGGAATCAAAAAATCATAATTATCTGGTATCCGTCCATCACTCTAGCTCACCCGGTTTTAAGGGCAAGTCGATTTACTAGGTGAATTGTTATACACTCTTTGTGTTAAGTTATCCATAATATTTAACTGATGATATTATGACGTCATATCACCCCAGCATGCATGTGATAAACCACATGTAAAATTGTTAGCAGCTGATCAGAATTGTCTCAATAAAATACCCGTGTACATGATTTATAAACATTAGTTGTGATAACTTTCAAACTGATGTGCATAATCGTCTGTAATCTAGTTGTCCGCTCGAGAAATGGGTTTACAAGTAAAAGTTTAATCATGTTATAAACACTTTTTTAGTCGGTATTGATTCTTTACCTCTTTAAGATCACATATACATATAGCAGGTGTCATCCGTGAGGAGACTTGTTAATTTACTGTTCTTCATCATTTTGCTATTCATGTACCTCGTTATAATACATTATCATATTTTAGTTCATGTAGCTCGTTATAATACATTATCATATTTTAGTTCATGTACCTCGTTATAATATATAATCGCATTTTAGTTCATGTACCTCGTTATAATACATTATCATATTTTAATTCATGTACCTCGTCTGTAATCTAGTTGTCCGCTCAGAAAATGGGTTTACAAGTAAAACGGTAATCATGTAATAAACACTTTTTTAGTCGGTATTGATTCTTTACCTCTTTAAGATCACATATACATATAGCAGGTGTCATCCGTGAGGAGACTTGTTAATTTACTGTTCTTCATCATTTAACTATTCATGTACCTCGTTATAATACATTATCATATTTTAGTTCATGTACCTCGTTATAATACATTATCATATTTTAGTTCATGTAGCTCGTTATAATACGTTATAATATTTTAGTTCATGTACCTCGTTATAATACATCATCATATTTTAGTTCATGTACCTCGTTATAATACATTATCATATTTTAGTTCATGTAGCTCGTTATAATACGTTATAATATTTTAGTTCATGTACCTCGTTATAATACATTATCATATTCTAGTGCCTTCTTTCTTTTTTACTTGTTGAATCTATTGCTATTGTTTTCTTAACTATTACCTTACTAATGTAAATAGGTATCAGCTGCTGTTGCGTATTACAATCTGGATGTAAGGGGCAAGTTGTCACTTTACTGCTTTCATCAGTTCGCTGTTCATGTATTTTTTCATGGATTTTTAAAAATTTACTCTCATTGTAACATTCATATATACATGTTAGTGTTTTATTACCACAATGGAAATCATATAAAAACTCAAGATAGAATTTCAACACGATTATATTATAAGCAACACCTGTATTGACTGGTTCAGTGTAATGTTTGGAAAAAGTTATTTTTAACGTGACTCCTATGATGTTTTGGATGAAATTAATCTAAGTTTGTGAGTTCAATCCAATAATATTGACAACAATAAGCAGAATACAAATACGTGAATGCAAATACTAAAATACAGAATTTTATTGTTTTGCAGATGTTCCTGATTGAACCCTATTCATCAATTTTTATGGAGTATCATTTTTCTTAACATGATTGAACACTACTATTGAATTTTAATGAAATATCCTTTTCATTAAACATGATTGAACCCTATCATTGGATTTTAATGAAATATGATTTTCTTTAAACATGATTGAACGCTATCATTGGATTTTAATGAAATATGAATTTCTTTAAATATTATGCTATAAATATTTACTACCTTATATAGAAGATAACAGCGATATATGTGGAAAGATTTCTATACTGGACTTTATTATTTATTAATTACTGGACAATATTATTTATGAATTTTATGCAATAATTGTGAAAACATAACACGTCTTGGAAGTAATATTATTTTTTTGTGAATTGTGTGCTTGCTTTTACAATAATAAAAACTAGAATAAAATTGAGATGAGAAATTGAACTGGAGAAAAACCATATTTTTATTAAGTGGTTATTTTATTATAAAAATCACATTTAGTGACACATATGTGAACTCATTTGGAAAAAGCACATTTTGTGAAATCTGATAATATTCTTTTTTTGTAAAATATGGTTTGGCAAAACACATGCACATTAAAGGAAAACAATTGCACTTTCTATACTGGACTTTATTATTTATTAATTACTGGACAATATTATTTACGAATTTTATGCAATAGTTGTAAAAACATAACACGTCTAGAAGGTAATATTAATGTTTGTGAATTATGTGTTTGATTTTACAATAAATCCAGATGATAAAAACTAGAATTAAATTGAGATGAGAAATTGAGCTGGAGAAAAACCATGTTTTTATTAACTGGTTGTTTTATTATAAAAATCACATTTAGTGACACATATGAGAACTCATTTGGAAAAATCACATTTTGTGAAATGTGGGAATATTCTTTTTCTGTAAAATATGGTTTACTAAGACATATAAGAATTGCACTTATACAGAAAAATATTTGGAATATATTAGATAGTAAGTAAATGTTTTGCATCTTTTAGGATACTTCTCCGCTTAGCAAACTAGTAAGGAAATTGGATTAAAAGAGAAAGGCAAGGTTCAAGTAAAATGTATAAACATTCTTGTTCTGAAAAATCATTGTTAGTAAAACATGAGTACTAACACTAAGGTAAAACAACATTGTTGTGAACTTTGTGGATATTCTTCTTCTAAGAAATCAAATTTAGTGACGCATAGAAGAACCCACACTGGGGAAAAGCCATATTCCTGTGAAGTTTGTGGGTATTCTTGTCTTACAAAATCAAATTTAGTGACACATACAAGAACCCACGCTAGGGAAAAGCCATATTCCTGTGAAGTTTGTGGATATTCTTTTTCTGTAAAATCATCGTTAAGGGCACATAGGAGAACCCACACTGGGGAAAAACCATATTCTTGCGAAATATGTGGATATTCTTGTTCTGTAAAATCATCGTTAATACAACATACGAGAACCCACACTGGGGAAAAACCATATTCTTGCGAAGTTTGTGGATATTCATTTTCTCGAAAATCATTTTTAGTGATACATACGAGAATCCACACTGGGGAAAAACCATATTCATGTGAAGTTTGTGCATATTCTTGTTCTGTAAAATCATCATTAGTGAAACATACAAGAACCCACACCGGGGAAAAACCATATTCTTGCGAAGTTTGTGGATATTCTTTTTCTCAAAAATCATCTTTAGTGATACATACGAGAATCCACACAGGGGAAAAACCATATTCTTGCGATGTTTGTGGATATTCATGTTCTGTAAAATCAACGTTAGTGAAACATAAAAGAACCCACACTGGGGAGAAGCCATATTCTTGTGAAGTTTGCGGACATTCTTTTTCTCATAAATCACATTTAGTGACACATATGATAACTCACACTGGAGAAAAGCCGCATTCATGTAAAATTTGTGGATATTGTTTTACTCGAAAATCACATTTAATGACACATATGAGAACACACACAAGCGAAAAGCCACATTCTTGTGAAGTGTGTGGATATTCTTTTTCTCAAAAATCACAGTTACTGAAACATATGAGAACTCACACAGGGGAAAAGCCACATTCTTGCAAAATATGTAAGTATTCTTTTTCTTTAAAATCGAATTTACTGAGACATATGAAAAAGATACACAATTAGAAAATGCCAAGTTCAAGAATTCTCATTTATTCATGTGAGAAGTTCAAATAAAACAGTATTAAATCGATGAAACTATCTTTGAAAGATATTTTATAATAGAACTACATTGGAGAATATCATACAATATAAAGAAGTTACGAATTTTTTAAAAACGGTATTGTTTCTGGAAAATATAAATATATTATTGATTGCTATGAACAAAGAAAAATCTTTTAAAAATACACAAGACACACAATTCATAAAAGACCAAACTGTTGTTAACAACAAATGAAGTTATAAAGAGAACAACTGATTTCTTATGATTTATTCAAAATAAAGACGAAAATCGATATTCTTGCACACTGTATCAATATTTGTTTGCTAGTTAATAACCTGATGCGAAAATAACAAATAATAGACAAAGTTACAGATATATTCGAACAATTGCCTCTAAATGAATCAATGCTTAGTTTCTGCTGATATTTTTGCAAAGAATTCAAGTGTATTTATATATTATAGATAATTTACGTTTTCACATACAACAACTACTGAAAATATCTAACTCATGCAGACCGCCATCAAAACTGACCCGAATTTACCCGGTAGCTTTCATGATGCAAATGCATCATCATCAACAACAACAGCTACGCAAAAACAAATTACATATTTATTACATACCGAGCAACACGCGCCCACACCAGTTTTGCGCTGTCTTCACGTTAAACCAGATCACACAATCATAAAACCGCACTAGGCAGACAATAAACAGATAATGTTGACAGACGTATGACTGTTACAAAAAGACGTCATAGTTCAGCAACCTAACAGAAACCCGAAACGAACTATTAAGGAAATATTGTTCTATTTCATTGATCCACATGCCTTACATAATGCCACAGAGGAACAGCTGCTAGGATACATCAAATCTGTTGCAGGAAAGTCGGTCCATCTTAACATGTACCGACAACAATTTTCGTCATGAAGCAAGGTGATAGGGAAGCTATAACATCTTTCATTTCCCGAGTGACATTTGAAGCTATACTCTGTGCTTTCGAAAGACAATGTGGTTAAAACAACCAACGATGTACAACCTATGAGGATAAAAAATTCCAGATTATTGCCTGCTTACAAGATATTTCCCACCAAAGCAAAAGCTAAGTGACCTAACCAAACGCTTGTTGACTCTAGAGTTTACTGCCAGTGTATCGAATCACGTGACAACGACAACCAACATGTTGCCTTCTTCATTCGTTTTGAAGTTCTTTATATAAAATTTAATTAAAAAAAAGGCTTTTAGATTTTTATATAGAATATTTTACTTTTACTACGGGGATCGCAATACAACTATCAGGACGGATACTGAGAACCTTCAGGAGTAGGACAATTAAGTGCATGCTAACACTATGGAAATCCCGTGTCCTCTTAGGGCTGGAATGCTGATGTCAGCTGTGGTCTTTACAAAAAGCAAGAGAAATCTGCAAAATAGAAGATCCCCAGAGAATATTTACTAGCAAAATATGTGGAGTAGACTAAACGAATTGCTGGGAGAGGTTGACGGAGTTGCAACTGTATTCATTATAATGCCGAAGAGAAGATATATTATCAGTTGAATATGAAAATGTTGGAAGATAGGGTCGCAAAGATAACACTAGTGGAAAGAACCCATTAGTGGCGAGGAAGACTTTGCTATATAAAAACCACACCTGGGACTACACAGAAGATCGAGTCCCTCATCCACCACAGCTTCACCTACAGTGGCACAAGAACATTTAACTATTCTAGAAGCAATAAGAAATATAAGGAGAGTGTTCCCGACACTTTCTAAAAACAACTGGAAAAGATACCTGATCAGCTACCAGCATCAGGCTAGCCTAGTTCCAGCCTCAATCGTCTCGTGGACTGGACCTCTGTATGAAGTGGACAGGATCGAGTGGAGCTCCATCTCAGTTGTGTTAATAACTGATGGAATATCACAAACCCAAATAATTTTGAATTTGATTTATTTCGAAAACGTAAATCCGGAAAAAATAACAAAAAGAAAATTAAATGAAATAATTCAAAAATTGTTTAAAACTAATAATATCATAAATAGTATTATGAGAAACTTATCCGATATTAAAAGCTTTCTACTTACTTTATAGACGAGACTATAATTATAACTTAATTCACTAAACCTAATTCACAAAAACAAATTTAAAAATTATCAAAGGCCAATGTCTAATGCTAACTGGTTTTGGTTAAGTGATTTTTGTTAAGGATTAAAATTAAAAATCTTATTTTTTTACTCGTGTGAAAACGAATTAGCAAGGAATTAATATATATAAGTAAATAATTCAAAAGTAATCACACATGTAATAATATAATAACAATAACAATAATAATATATTCATAATAGATATTAATATAAATATTTATAATACTTAAAGTGAAAATGAGAATAATGTCAATTTCAAATGTTGAAAATAATAATAATAATGGTGATCAAGAATAATAGTAATAATTATAGACAAAAATAACAACCACCATCATATTGAAATAATAATGACAATAATAATTAATAGTAATAGCAAGAACGACAACCTTATATCAATAAATAATAATCGCCTATATATATATATATATATATATATATATATATATATATATATATATATAAACACCTATATATATAATCATAAGATGAAGCATTGATGAGAAGTTCGTCTATGTTGTCTTCCTCGTGTGTTTTGAATGACTCTACATAAAACGTAATTATGAAAATTGAGGTTGTCTTTTTTTCAATACAACAATCTGTAACTTGAATTTATGAAAACAAAAATAAATTTGAGTTTGTCTTTTTTGAAAACTTCAATACAAAAAAAAACAATAAAACGAAATTGAACGGGACAATTTTATTTTAACATATTAAAATTGCATTAATAAAAAGATACATTGAGTTTGATTTTTTTTTCAAAAACGTCAAGATTTATAACTTTATTTTCTTTCATGTTTAACGCTGGTAATTTGTGCGTTACACATGGTAGGGTGAGAAAATAACGAGAGAGTGAATTTTATTAACTATGCACACGACTGAATTCATAAAAGATTATAAAAATTATAAAGTTGACAAAAAGCAATATTTTTGTATTCTGTCACAAATTCTGCAATAATTGTTTAGCTTGGAATTGTCATCCCATCATCCATTACATAATATTGTCATCCCATCATCTCCAGTACACAATATTTTTACAAGTTCTGTAAAGTACGTTGAACATATTCAACAGCAAAAAATATTGTTTTGTAAAGACATTCCAATCATGCAAAACGATGTTTTTTTTTCATTAAAAAAGTTTACTAGTTTTTGAATACGTTTTAGTAAACTTTATTCACAAGAACAAGAGAAATTTAAAAAATAATGCCTGCATGTGTCATAAAAATTGTATAGTCATAATTGATGGTGTGTGATCACATGTAATTGTAAGGTTATCATTTGATCTGAACTGTACTGTCTCTGGTGTAGCTAGTCCTGAGAGATTCAAACCCTCGATAAGGTGAGCCGTCTGCTAATTGCTGTAATACCCACAGGACCTGATTACATTAGATACATCCACTAGTATATATAAGGCGGGTATATCTGTGTGTGTGTTTAGTTGTGTAAGAGGATGGACACACTGACCAGACAAGAAGAACAAAATTAAATCATTGTTTTGTTTAAAGATATTTCAAAACAAAATGAGAAATGTTTCTTTTTTAGATTTCAATTGATGTAGAATTTGTCTCTGGAAGCTTGAGTCAGGTTAAAGGTTTCTTGATCAATTATATTTTAGTGAGAGTCAAGGTAGTGTGAGTTAATTGGTTAATCAAAAGAGAAATCACATCCTTACTGGACCACATTGAAAAATAAGTAACTTTTCTGGTTAAATATATTTCCGAGCAAAATTTGAAATGCTGATTCGACTTGATTTCGATTAATGTGTGTCGAAGGTTGCATAATGTACTTGACGCATTGACCAACGGAAATGAGTTCAGTAATTGTGAGTTTTTGCAATCATCTTTCAGTGAGACCAACGGAAATTAGTTCACTAATTGTGACTTTTTTGCAATCACCTTTCAGGGAGACCAACGGAAATGAGTTCACTAATTGTGACTTTTTTGCAATTATCTTTCAGTGAGACCAACGGAAATGAGTTCACTAATTGTGACTTTTTTGCAATCATCTTTCAGTGAGACCAACGGAAATGAGTTCACTAATTGTGACTTTTTTGCAATTATCTTTTAGTGAGACCAACGGAAATTAGTTCACTAATTGTGACTTTTTTGCAATCACCTTTCAGGGAGACCAACGGAAATGAGTTCACTAATTGTGACTTTTTTGCAATTATCTTTCAGTGAGACCAACGGAAATTAGTTCACTAATTGTGACTTTTTTGCAATCATCTTTCAGTGATACCAACGGAAATGAGTTCACTAATTGTGACTTTTTTGCAATTATCTTTTAGTGAGACCAACGGAAATGAGTTCACTAATTGTGACTTTTTTGCAATCATCTTTCAGTGAGACCAACGGAAATAAGTTCACTAATTGTGACTTTTTAGCAATCATCTTTTAGTGAGACCAACGGAAATGAGTTCACTAATTGTGACTTTTTAGCAATCATCTTTTAGTGAGACCAACGGAAATAAGTTCACTAATTGTGACTTTTTTGCAATCATCTTTTAGTGAGACCAACGGAAATGAGTTCACTAATTGTGACTTTTTAGCAATCATCTTTCAGTGAGACCAACGGAAATAAGTTCACTAATTGTGACTTTTTAGCAATCATCTTTCAGTGAGACCAACGGAAATAAGTTCACTAATTGTGACTTTTTAGCAATCATCTTTTAGTGAGACCAACGGAAATGAGTTCATTGATTGTGACTTTTTTGCAATCATCTTTTAGTGAGACCAACGGAAATGAGTTCACTAATTGTGACTTTTTAGCAATCATCTTTTAGTGAGACCAACGGAAATGAGTTCACTAATTGTGACCTTTTAGCAATCATCTGTTAGTGAGACCAACGGAAATGAGTTCACTAATTGTGACTTTTTAGCAATCATCTTTTAGTGAGACCAACGGAAATTAGTTCACTAATTGTGACTTTTTAGCAATCATCTTTTAGTGAGACCAACGGAAATGAGTTCACTAATTGTGACTTTTTAGCAATCATCTTTCAGTGAGACCAACGGAAATAAGTTCACTAATTGTGACTTTTTAGCAATCATCTTTCAGTGAGACCAACGGAAATAAGTTCACTAATTGTGACTTTTTAGCAATCATCTTTTAGTGAGACCAACGGAAATGAGTTCATTGATTGTGACTTTTTTGCAATCATCTTTTAGTGAGACCAACGGAAATGAGTTCACTAATTGTGACTTTTTAGCAATCATCTTTTAGTGAGACCAACGGAAATGAGTTCACTAATTGTGACCTTTTAGCAATCATCTTTCAGTGAGAGTCAAGGTAGTAAATTGGGTAAATTTTTCAATCGATAAGGAAATCACATTCTTACCCGACCACACTCTCAGTTGCAAAGTTTTTTTTCGATGAAGCAGTTGATCAGTGAATTCGATGGATGTAAACAAAACAGACCCGCCAAAGATGTACAATTGAAGAATCTCCAATACATTCCAAGATGCAACTCCCTGATTTCCCAGACCTCCTCAACAAAGACATTTCTTTGACATATTGCAGATAACGTCAGAAGCTTGACCAATACAAAACCCCAAAATGAAAAAATGGAAAAAGTGAAAACACAATATAATGAACAAAAATAACGTAAGAAAGAAACAAAGTTAATAATGTGTTCAACTAATATGATTTTTTTCTGAATAAAAGAAGATCCAAAAATATTACAAGAGTTTAGTTTGCTTGTTTTCGATCCTTTGAATCAATTGTTTTATCCATTATTTCATGCAGCTTACCTCTGGCATTTTTGGAATTTTAAGTTGGGTTTGTTTCGTTCGATGTTTACTTTTTTGTTTGGTTTTGTTTTTAGTGTTACAACATATAAACCCTTATAGTAAATAAAACATTATGTCTTCAAATATTCATTGTATTTGTTTGTGTAGTTTGCGTTACAAAATATTAATCTTTTCGGGGTGTTGAAAGCATATTTTTCGAAAAAAAATGTTATATCGTCACATATTTATTATATTTGTGTTGATGTTTTACCAAATATTAATCTTTTCGGGGGTATTATGTGTTGAAGCATTATTTTATGAAACAATGTTATATCTTCACATATTTATTGTATTTGTGTTGTTTGTTTTGCAAAATGTTAACCTTTTTTGTAGATTATTACGTTTTAGACTTCTTATAATTAATTGTGATTTAGTAGAACAAGTATGAGCACATTTTTCACCAGAAAATGGTTTAGACTTTTTTTTTGTATTATACTTCAGTCGAAGTTCTTAGACATCAAGGGGCCCACTACCTGAGTCTAACACTGATATGAGATACATAAATATTATCATGTTCCATTTAAGTTCTTTATCTCTCAAACACTGTGTTAGTAAAGAAATTTAGAACATAATTTTCCCCTCCCCAATTAACCATTTTTATATGTTGTAGTATATCTTTCGTTTTGGTCTCTTGATCTTACTGGATTCAAGGAAAAGAATTTATCTAGTCTGGTGGAGTATCCAGCTTCGTGCCATTACTTGAGATAACATCACTTCAAAAAGGTGCAGGATTCCTCGGAAAAGCTAATGTGTTAGCATAGCGAGATGTTATTTGGGTAGCGACTACTATGGGATTTTGTATATTTGGTCAGGATTTACTTCTATGGAAAAAAGTATCCTCATGCCAGGTTGTTCTAACAAACTCCTGTACAAAGAGACCTTAGACACTCGAAGATAGTGTCTAGTAAGCATTCAAGTTCTCTCCAGTAGGCATTCAAGTTCTCTTATGAGCTCTTATGTGTGTCACTAAACTTGATTTAACAGAACAAGCATAGTCACATATTTAGCAAGAGTGAGTTTTCATATGTTTCTCTAAAGCTTGTTTCTGAGAACAAGAATATTCACACATTTTACAAGAATATGGTTTTTCACCAGTGTGAGTTCTCATATGTTTCACCAAACTTGATTGAACAGAACAAGAATATTCACATATTTTACAAGAATATGGCTTTTCGTCCGTGTGAGTTCTCATATGGAAATTTAAACTTGATTTAGCAGAACACTGGTATTCACATATGTCACAAGAATATGGCTTTTCGCCAGTGTGTGTTCTAATATGTTCAGACAATTGATATTTTCCAACACATGAAAATTCACAGATGTTACAAGAATATGGCTTTTCGCCAGTGTGACTTCTCGTATGTGCAACTAGACTTGATTTGGTAGCACAAGAATATTCACATATTTTACAAGAATATGGTTTTTCGCCAGTGTGAGTTCTCATATGTGCAACTAGACTTGATTTGACAGCACAAGAATATTCACATATTTTACAAGAATATGGCTTTTCGCCAGTGTGAGTTCTAATATGTCTAGCCAATTGATATTTTCCAATACAGGAATATTCACATATGTTACAAGAATATGGCTTTTCGCCAGTGTGACTTCTCATATGTATAACTAGATTTGACTTAACAGCGCAAGAATATTGACATATTTCACAAGAATATGGCTTTTCACCAGTGTGAGTTCGAATATGTTTTACTAAGCTTGCTTTACAAATACTAGAATAATCACATACATTACAGGAATATGTCTTTTTGCCAGTGTGACTTCTCATGTGTAGCACTAACTTTGATTTAGCAGAACAAGAATACCCACATACATTACAAGAATACATGTTTTCACCAGTAAATCTTACAGAATGTACTGACCAATTCAAATTCAGCAAATTCCTTCAAGCAGGAACATCTGCAAATAAAAAATGAAAATTAATTGTTAGTATTCCCATTCATATTCCGTTTTCTAATGAGATGATGTCTGAAAAAGCTAAAGAGAATGTTTTAATGTATTTCAAAATGTTTTACGTCAAAACGTTTGAATATTTACAGTAAAGGTATTGTCAACAGTAGATTAATAAATTTTGCAAATGTTGTAAATATTGTAAACACGAGATTAATGAAAAACATTCAAATATAGAGTAAAGGTATAATCAACACTAGATTAATGAAAAGCATTTAAATATTTATAGTAAAAATATTAGAAATAACATTAGTGTTTTATGTTGTTATGTATTAGTCAATTTATGAGGGTGAAGCCTCGAGGTTTGGGGGAGGGGTAGGGATTTTCGGGGTGAATGTAGTAAACAAATCTTGATAAAATATTTTCGATTTTTTGTCAGATTTAATTTCAGTTTTTCAGTTTTAATGAGAATGAAAAAAAAGAACATTGTTGTTGCATGGGAAGTCAATAGCAAAACTAATAATAACACATGATTTAAGAATAGTATTTTGGAATTTTAGAAATTAAATATAAACTTGGTGTGTAACAATGAACACCTTTATAAAAATTTAAACAAAAAAGGTAACAATCGGTAAAACATGTGTCTTTTTCAAAACACAAAATTTAAAATATAAAACAATAACGAAAAACCTTTTTTTCTACACTCGAAAACCTTAAAATAAAATTATATTTTAAGCATGATTGTTTGCTCAGAAAATCAAAAAGAAAGAAAAAAAAAAAAAATATATATATATATATATATATATATATATATATATACTGAAATGAACCTGTTTTTCTTAGTTAAATCTACATGTCTGATTATATAACTTATTTTATATAATTTATTTATTACAAATTTTGTTGATCGAAGATTCATATTTTTAAGCAAGTTTGTTATATAAGCTGACAGCAAAATAGACTTCGTGACCTGCTGGGAGATGTCCTTTTCTCTTTGCTGCAACCTTTATCTCACAGAAGAGATGTTGCGAGTTTGTCTCTGCTTTATCGTTATTTTCATAGAAAGTGTTCGACTGAGCTTCAATCTATGGTTCCCCCTCGGCAAACTTTCACAAGAAACACTCGTCTAGCTTAAAACACAATCAATAATTCCCCCACTCTTTATCTGTGCTTAAACCTAAACATAGATTCCATGATCAAAGCTTCTTTCTTAGAACTGCACGCCTGTGGAATTGTCTTCTGTTTTCCTGCTTTCCAGCCGTCTATAATATGGTTGTCTTCAAGTCCAACATGAACAAGTTTCTGATGAGACGTTCCACTTAAGTTAACAAATTTGCCGAACTTCCATTACTATCGATTACTATATTGTCCTTTTGATTACTGTACACTCTTTAACCCTTATCCTTGAGTGGTCTATCAGCCTTGATAAGTGGTGACGCCTATGTAAATAATAATAATAATAATAATAATAATAATAATAAAAAGCTGACAGAGTCAAATTATTTATAAAATAAGAATAATCTTATTTTAGTAGATTATCCCCGAGTGGCTTCCAGGCCTTGATAAGTGGTGACCTCCATGTAAAAAATAAAAAGTCATGAAATCGTCGTTGTAAACAGAATGAAAATAAAATGTGTATTAGCGATAAAAAAGTATTTGTTTTTATTATGTCACGATGACCCATTTAAAGTTAAAATCTATTAAGTATTGCGCATCGAATCTTAAGAAAAGCATGTTTTAAATGTGTAAATATACCAGAAATAATCGATGTTGTTACAAAATAGGTTCATACTTGAACAGGAAGTAGCTATTGATATGAAACGCTTGATTGTCGTTTTTAGATAGTTCAGGACAGAAATAGGTGTTTAAATGTTTTTGACGTAATAGTACGTGATTTTTAATTCAGAATTTTCATCATGTTATAATGTAAAATAGTAAATGATTTTTAATTCAGAATTTTCATCATGTTATAATGTAAAATAGTAAATGATTTTTAATTCAGAATTTTTATCATGTTATAATGTAAAATAATAAATTGTTTTTAATTCAGAATTTTCATCATGTTATAATGTAAAATAATAAGTGGTTTTTAATTTCGAATTTTCATCATGTTATAACGTAAAATAGTAAATGATTTTTAATTCAGAATTTTCATCATCTTATAATGTAAAATAATAAATGGTTTTTAATTTAGAATTTTCATCATGTTATAACGTAAAATAGTAAATGATTTTAATTCAGAATTTTTATCATGTTATAATGTAAAATAGTAAATGATTTTTAATTTAGAATTTTCATCATGTTATAATGTAAAATAGTAAATGATGTTTAATTCAGAATTTTTATCATGTTATAATGTAAAATAGTAAATGATTTTTAATTCAGAATTTTTATCATGTTATAATGTAAAATAATAAATGGTTTTTAATTTAGAATTTTCATCATGTTATAATGTAAAATAGTAAATAATGTTTAATTCAGAATTTTTATCATGTTATAATATAAAATAGTAAATGATTTTTAATTCAGAATTTTTATCATGTTATAATATAAAATAGTAAATGGTTTTTAATTTCGAATTTTCATCATGTTATAACGTAAAATAGTAAATGATTTTTAATTCAGAATTTTCATCATGTTATAATGTAAAATAGTCAATGATTTTTAATTTAGAATTTTCATCATGTTATAATGTAAAATAGTAAATGATTTTTAATTCCGAATTTTTATCATGTTATAACGTAAAATAGTAAATGATTTTTAATTCAGAATTTTTATCATGTTATAATGTAAAATAGTAAATGATTTTTAATTCAGAATTTTTATCATGTTATAAAGTAAAATAGTAAATGATTTTTAATTCAGAATTTTTATCATGTTATAATGTAAAATAATAAATGATTTTTAATTCAGAATTTTTATCATGTTATAATGTAAAATAGTAAATGATTTTTAATTCAGAATTTTTATCATGTTATAATGTAAAATAGTAAATGATTTTAATTCAGAATTTTCATCATGTTATAATGTAAAATAATAAATGGTTTTTAATTTAGAATTTTCATCATGTTATAATGTAAAATAATAAATGATTTTTAATTCAGAATTTTCATCATGTTATAAAGTAAAATAATAAATGATTTTTAATTTAGAATTTTCATCATGTTATAATGTAAAATAGTAAATGATTTAAATTCAGAATTTTCATCATGTTATAATGTAAAATAATAAATGGTTTTTAATTTAGAATTTTCATCATGTTATAATGTAAAATAATAAATGGTTTTTAATTTAGAATTTTCATCATGTTATAATGTAAAATAGTAAATGATTTTTAATTCAGAATTTTTATCATGTTATAAAGTAAAATAATAAATGATTTTTAATTCAGAATTTTCATCATGTTATAATGTAAAATAGTAAATGATTTTTAATTCAGAATTTTCATCATGTTATAATGTAAAATAATAAATGATTTTTAATTCAGAATTTTCATCATGTTATAAAGTAAAATAGTAAATGATTTTTAATTCAGAATTTTTATCATGTTATAATGTAAAATAGTAAATGATTTTTAATTCAGAATTTTCATCATGTTATAATGTAAAATAATAAATGGTTTTTAATTTAGAATTTTCATCATGTTATAATGTAAAATAGTAAATGATTTTTAATTCAGAATTTTTATCATGTTATAATGTAAAATAATAAATTGTTTTTAATTCAGAATTTGCATCATGTTATAATGTAAAATAGTAAATGATTTTTAATTCAGAATTTTCATCATGTTATAATATAAAATAGTAAATGATTTTTAATTTAGAATTTTCATCATGTTATAATATAAAATAGTAAATGATTTTTAATTCAGAATTTTCATCATGTTATAATGTAAAATAGTAAATTGTTTTTAATTCAGAATTTTCATCATGTTATAATGTAAAATAGTAAATGATTTTAATTCAGAATTTTTATCATGTTATAATGTAAAATAATAAATGATTTTTAATTCAGAATTTTTATCATGTTATAATGTAAAATAATAAATGGTTTTTAATTTAGAATTTTCATCATGTTATAATGTAAAATAGTAAATAATGTTTAATTCAGAATTTTTATCATGTTATAATATAAAATAGTAAATGATTTTTAATTCAGAATTTTTATCATGTTATAATATAAAATAGTAAATGGTTTTTAATTTCGAATTTTCATCATGTTATAACGTAAAATAGTAAATGATTTTTAATTCAGAATTTTCATCATGTTATAATGTAAAATAGTCAATGATTTTTAATTTAGAATTTTCATCATGTTATAATGTAAAATAGTAAATGATTTTTAATTCCGAATTTTTATCATGTTATAATATAAAATAGTAAATGATTTTTAATTCAGAATTTTTATCATGTTATAATGTAAAATAGTAAATGATTTTTAATTCAGAATTTTTATCATGTTATAAAGTAAAATAGTAAATGATTTTTAATTCAGAATTTTTATCATGTTATAATGTAAAATAATAAATGATTTTTAATTCAGAATTTTTATCATGTTATAATGTAAAATAGTAAATGATTTTTAATTCAGAATTTTTATCATGTTATAATGTAAAATAGTAAATGATTTTAATTCAGAATTTTCATCATGTTATAATGTAAAATAATAAATGGTTTTTAATTTAGAATTTTCATCATGTTATAATGTAAAATAATAAATGATTTTTAATTCAGAATTTTCATCATGTTATAAAGTAAAATAATAAATGATTTTTAATTTAGAATTTTCATCATGTTATAATGTAAAATAGTAAATGATTTAAATTCAGAATTTTCATCATGTTATAATGTAAAATAATAAATGGTTTTTAATTTAGAATTTTCATCATGTTATAATGTAAAATAATAAATGGTTTTTAATTTAGAATTTTCATCATGTTATAATGTAAAATAGTAAATGATTTTTAATTCAGAATTTTTATCATGTTATAAAGTAAAATAATAAATGATTTTTAATTCAGAATTTTCATCATGTTATAATGTAAAATAGTAAATGATTTTTAATTCAGAATTTTCATCATGTTATAATGTAAAATAATAAATGATTTTTAATTCAGAATTTTCATCATGTTATAAAGTAAAATAGTAAATGATTTTTAATTCAGAATTTTTATCATGTTATAATGTAAAATAGTAAATGATTTTTAATTCAGAATTTTCATCATGTTATAATGTAAAATAATAAATGGTTTTTAATTTAGAATTTTCATCATGTTATAATGTAAAATAGTAAATGATTTTTAATTCAGAATTTTTATCATGTTATAATGTAAAATAGTAAATGATTTTAATTCAGAATTTTCATCATGTTATAATGTAAAATAGTAAATGATTTTTAATTCAGAATTTTCATCATGTTATAATGTAAAATAATAAATGATTTTTAATTCAGAATTTTCATCATGTTATAAAGTAAAATAGTAAATGATTTTTAATTCAGAATTTTTATCATGTTATAATGTAAAATAGTAAATGATTTTTAATTCAGAATTTTCATCATGTTATAATGTAAAATAATAAATGGTTTTTAATTTAGAATTTTCATCATGTTATAATGTAAAATAGTAAATGATTTTTAATTCAGAATTTTTATCATGTTATAATGTAAAATAATAAATTGTTTTTAATTCAGAATTTGCATCATGTTATAATGTAAAATAGTAAATGATTTTTAATTCAGAATTTTCATCATGTTATAATATAAAATAGTAAATGATTTTTAATTTAGAATTTTCATCATGTTATAATATAAAATAGTAAATGATTTTTAATTCAGAATTTTCATCATGTTATAATGTAAAATAGTAAATTGTTTTTAATTCAGAATTTTCATCATGTTATAATGTAAAATAGTAAATGATTTTAATTCAGAATTTTTATCATGTTATAATGTAAAATAATAAATGATTTTTAATTCAGAATTTTTATCATGTTATAATGTAAAATAGTAAATAATTTTTAATTCAGAATTTTCATCATGTTATAATGTAAAATAGTAAATGATTTTTAATTTAGAATTTTCATCATGTTATAATGTAAAATAATAAATTGTTTTTAATTCAGAATTTTCATCATGTTATAATGTAAAATAGTAAATGATTTTTAATTTAGAATTTTCATCATGTTATAATGTAAAATTAAATACTGTTAATCACTTATTTTAAGTCGAATTTGAGGTGAAACTGTTTACGGCAGCGATATCATAATTTAATCGCATTTTTTTGTTGAAGAGTGTGGGAAAAGTTATTGATTGTTTTTGTTTTTTGTTTTTTTGTATTGCAAAATCTTACCTTTTCATTCCAGAAACTTCAATATGAAAAACAAAAACAAAAAAAAACAAGGATGATATCTTTTTCTTTTCTGTTCAAAACAGAAAATTTGTGTTGTTTGTTATGATGTCTTTACAACTTTTGTTTTGTGTGTCCAATTCATTAAGCAATAAAATATTAGATAAAATATAAAAGAATCAAAATCAAATGATAAAAAACACGATTTAAACGTGAAATTAATAAAAAAGAGAAAATTAACTGCTAAAGAACAAAAACACTTAAGGTCATCGTAATAACACGGTGAAATCATTATTTTGTTCCTTGTGTAAAAATGCCCGTTAAGTGTGCGTGGCGTATGTGTTGTCCTATCAAGTTTGAATTACATTTGTCAATACGTGATGTTAAAAATAAAACATTCATAGTAATTAAAAATAAATAATTAACGTTTGCTAGTAAAAAAAAATTGGTTTATTCTTTAAATACTAAAAGTTTCACATGAAACAACTTTAATAAATGGATGAATACACATGAATCGATGACGTCAGTAATTTGTGTTTACTACATGACGTTTTCATGAGTATGGAACAACAGAAAAGACATAATTTCCTTTTTTTTTTGTTTTTAATCTGTTTCTTTTTTAAATCCCAGAAAACATTTTTGTTTGCTTCACTTTTGTAACAAATTAAGATTTACACAATAATATTATTATTGAAAAATGTATAAATTTATTTAAAAAGACAAACAACATTTTTTTTTAAATATATTTTCCTTACATTACCAACTAAAACTTATTATTATTGAAAAATTTATAAATTTATTAAAAAAAAATTTTTTTTAAATATATTTTCATAACATTTCCAACTAAAACTTGAAGACCTGATTTTAATGACGCATAACTTTACGGAATGGTTTCGATACTTATATAAAAATTTAACGTTAAAAATATTTACCTAAATTGAATAAATCATTGCTATTTAATGAAATTTTAAGTATTTATTAATTATCGACCACAAATTAAAATAAACTCTTTATTTCTAAAAGGTCAAAATAAAGATATTAATTAACAACCACAAAATCTAATGAATTCAATATTTTATTAATTATAACACATTTTTCGTATATTACAACTAAATTTGGAAAATATGTTACTATACTCATTTAAAATAACGGGTAAAATCCATTGAAAACGGTCGGTGGTTCTATGAGAAAATAAAGCTGTGTACGCATTATAAATGTTTCTTTTCTGTGTCTTACGTTATACATTAGTACATTAGGGGTCATTTCGAGTTAAAAGTTTATTTACTGCACTCATCTGGACTAGAGAAAATCATGATTTAAATGTGTATGTCTCGTCTAAATAACTAACGATGAATATCTAATATGGCCGTCCAGACGGGTGATCAAAAAGTCAGATCGAGCGTACCGCGTACCGGAAAACGAAATGAGACTAACGAAATGAGTCCTCATTTGATCTCATTTCGTTTTCCGGTACGCTCGATCTGACTTTTTGATCACCCGTCTGGTCGGCCATATCAGAGAATTATCGTTAGTTATTTAGACGAGACATACACATTTAAATCATGATTTTCTCTAGTTCAGATGAGTGCAGTAAATAAACTTTTAACTCGAAATGACCCCTAATGTACTAATGTATAACGTAAGACACAGAAAAGAAACATTTATAATGCGTAGCGTACACAGCTTTATTTTCTCATAGAACCACCGACCGACCGACCGCTTACAATGGATTTTACCAAATAACGTATTTAAACCAATTTAAACAGAAATTATATTATTATTCATATCAAGTTCAGAAATTGTTTTATTGAAATGTGTTTTACTTGTAACCAAAACATTTTTTTAAAATTTATTTTATACAAAAAACTTTGTATTCAATTTTTTGTTTCAATTGAATTTTTTCCAACGCTAAACTATGACATAGTCGTGATATTCGTTTTTAGCATACCCCAAAACTCATAAATGTCACCATTTTATAGGTGAGGCTTGAGTTGAAAAGGAGGGATATGGGTAAATCTAGAGAGAGAATAAGCTGCCAACGAATCTGACAATTAAACCCGGGGAAATGAGCAAACAAATTAGAAACAAGTACTACACTTTCATCGATGTTCGTTTAATGTTGATTTTATGTAAAACAGGCGGACTAATAAGTCTGGAATAATGAGCGAAGTGTAATCGAATTGAGATTGATAACAATAAGTAATAATTTCCACAACGTTATCACGAGATCATAGTTTATTTTTTTGGTCCAAATCTATTTTTGTCATTTGACTGACTTGACCTTTTGTGCAATTCTTTCCTTTTATTTGAGTTGTTTATGTGAAATATTTAATTTTACATTTTTTTATATGAGCATTGTTTGGAATATTCGGACTACTGTTCTCATCTTGGATGTTAACAGTAGTTCAACTAATCCAAATAAAAATTAAATATTTAATCTAGAAAAAAGAAACCTGATATATTTTCTTTTTTAATCAATTGAATACGAAATAGAAATTTACATTAGAAGTATTTAAACGGATTATGACTTGGCAAATATAATCTAAACTTGATAGGAAAACAATTCGGCACATATAAGTAACGAACGGGCATTTTTACACAAGGAACAAACTTATGATTACACCGTATTACGATGACCTTAAGTTATTTGTTTTTCTTTGATTTTCTCTTTAAATAATTTTACGATTAAATCGTATTTTTCATCTTTTAATTTTGATTCTTTTATATTTTCATTTATTTTATTTCTTAATGACAAAAGCAAAAGTTGTATTTATTTACTAAAGAAATTCTAACAAACAAAATAAATTTTCTGTTTTGAAAACAGAAGAAAAAACAAAAACTTTTCCCGTATTAAATTCCCTGGAACGTAGGGTAAGTTTCTTTTTTTTTTTTTTTTATTATTAAAAACTAAAAAAAATATCATTAAAATAATCTTGAATATTAAAAGTTTATTTTTTTATCCAATACTAAAATAAGAATTTATCTAGTCTGGTGGAGTATCCAGCTTCGTGCTATTACTTGAGGTAATATCACTTGGAGAAGGTTCACCATTCCTCCGAAAAGCTGTGGGGTAGCTGTAGGTGTATCAGAATTTTTGGGGAATTTTTGACACCCCTAACAGAAAACTGCGAATAAAATATAGAAAACTCGTAATTTCTCATTCTAAAGTGGGTTATTTATTTTCTTTATAGAATATACTTCCAAAATAAACTATTTAAGTTGTTTTAAAAATTATAGAAATATTATTTTTCATTTTTTAAAAAAACAGTGTTTACAAAGTGCGTGCGTGCGCTCAGGCAGCCATTTTGTTACGTAGTGAAATCAATTGATTTTTACGAGATGAATATTTTTCAATTTTTAAACTTTAAAAATCTATCAAAATTTTCTTATTCGTTCAATTTTTACGTTTTTTTCAGGGTGAATGTAAAATTTTATGCTCTTTCCGATAAACTCAATATGATATTTTACACAAACGTTGTTTTATAAATTCACCCCCCCCATTTTGAAATGTCTATGAGAATTTTTATAATTAATTTTTGTGCACACGTTTTATATATCACAAATTGAAGATAAAACATCAATAAATAAAATACTCAAATTAAAAAAAAAAAAAAAGAATACTTATCTGTAAATTTACCGGTAAAGTCTAAAATGTAAATCCTTCTTTTTTCGATAACCACGTGTTTTTTTTTTTTTTTGTTTTTTTTTTTTTTTAAGTGGAAGCTTATTTTTTGTTTACAATTTTCCAGTCAATATTTTTCGGTCAGTGTATATTTTTATATTTAATTCCTGGTTTCTTTTTTTTTTCGATATAAAAAAAAAGACGATACCCCATAATGCAGATTTATAGTATAATAAATAAAAAAATTCAGGTATTCCTTTAAGATATTAAAAAAAAATTACATTTCATATGCTCGTTATTCCGTAATCCGTGTAAATCCAAAAATAAAAGATCCCAGTTTTCATGTACGATAGCATAAACGCGCCACCATAAAAAAAATGACGATAAGTTATCTCCCTTTGGTATTTATAAGTCGGACAGAAAAACCATAAGTATTCTTTTAATCAGCCTTATTTACTTGTCTTTAAAGAATTTTATTGGAATAATGGTGAGTTTATTTTTTTACTACACGTATTTTTTTACTTTCTGTAACTGATGAGAAGTTGTATTTAAATTTTATTTTGACTTTTTAAACTTTATTTGAGTAAAAAACATTAATTTTTCAGGTAATTTCTACACTTTATCGCCGAAAATGTTTCGGCGATAAAGTAAAAGTTACTACGTTTGTATTATTACTGCCTGTCTGTACACATAGATTAAGAAGAAAGTAGTCTAAAAACAAAAATATAGCAAATAAATGTTATCAAAGGCAAGATAAGTTACTTTTCTACCTAACTGGATAATATTTTAGTGTCTTTATTTAATGCAACAATGTTGCAAAACAAACCCACATGTGGTTGCAATGTGGGTTTGTTTTGCACGCATAAGCAGTATCAGAATTTTTGTAGGAATTTTTGACACCCCTAACACGAAACTGCAAATAAAATATAAAAAACTCGTAATTTCTCTTTTAAAAGTGGGTTGTTTATTTTCTTTATGGAATATACTTCAAAATAAACTAGTAAAGTAGTATAAAAAGTAATAGAAATATTATTTTTTAAAAAACAGTAATGAAATTAATTGAATATTACGAGTTCAGTATTTTCAATTTTTAAACTTTAAAAACCTATCAAAATTTTTCTATTGATTCTATTTTTACGATATTTTCAGGGTCAATGTGAAATTTTATGCTCTTTCCAATAAATTGAATACAATATTTTAGACAAACGTTTTTTTTTAATTCACGCCCCCCCATTTTCAAGTGTCTATTAAAAAGTAAATAATTAATTTACTCAAAGTTTTAGGTATCATTGAAGATAAAAGATCAATAAATAATATATTCAAATTAAAAACAAAAAAAGTACAGTTTTTTAGAAATTTACCTGTAAAATCCGAAGTTTAAAACCTTTTTAAAAAAAAATCACGTTTTTTTTTCTTTTTTTTTTTAAATAAAACCTTGCTTCTTGCTCTTTAATTGAAAAAAAATAGGGTTTGAATTACATTTTTCGAGTTGTTATAAGCTTGGAAAGATGGGGTCAAATTATTTTATACAAAACGGAATAAAAAAACTTATATTATAAAGAAGACGTGTTTTGGTTTGTTATTATTACATTAAATGCTTGTTTAATCATATAAGGTAAATATGAAGAATTCCACCCTTTATTCATATATGGTCAATATGAAGAATTACTCCACCCTCGAAAATTCCTTTAAAATTACGGCCAAATCTCTTCATTGCCCACCCGCAAGGTGGCCATAAAGTGGGTGCCCATTTGGCGTCACATCATTATAGAAAAGTGACCCCCCCACTTTGTGACCATTTGTAAAGTTTCTTATCTTGGAAACTACTAGTTTCGTTTGCCGTATATATAAATGGTTATTTCCGTTTTCAGCGCCCCCGAAAAGCTTTAAACGGGAAAATTTGGAGGAATATAATCCCATATCGAGATTACTAACGTTTCTGAATTAGTGTATTTTACACTTATAGGCTTCCGTAGATAACAAAGTGAGAATCTTAACATCCGGTTTCTTTAAACTTTCTTTGAAGACACGATTTATCGTGATATGTGTTGGAAAAATCCTTCCATTTAAAAAATACATGGATTTTAATACATAAATATGAATAAATTCTCATATAGGAAGATTAAAAGAAAGCATATCTTACTCATGTGGACCAGGTAAGTGATATTTTGCCAGTTAAATAAATATCGTAAGATTCAACTAGTGTTATTTGTTCGACATTCCGTGAAATGTTAAGTGAAGAAATCCAAGGAAAAATAAATAAAATTGTTTGTTTCTCTATTAAAGCTTTTATGATATTAAAATTTGGTATTTGCTCGTTTTATTGAAATAAAATTTACGGGTTTAAATTACGTTTTCATATTGTTATAATCTGATAGACGGATAGGTGTCTATTCAAACAAATGTTTGTTATGGCGACTCGGCTGAAAATTCTGATACTGCTAGGTTAGCTGTAGTGAGGAGATCTTATTTGGGCTGCGAATACTATGTGATTTTGAATATTTGGTCAGGGTTTACTTCTATGGAAAAAAGTATCCTCATATCAGATTATTCTGACAAACCCCTGTACAGAGAGACTTTAGTCACTCGAGGACAGTATCTAGTAGGCATTCAAGTTCTCTCCAGTAGGCATTCAAGTTCTCTCCAGTAGGCATTCAAGTTCTCTCCTAGAGTAGTATTTTTCACTTTTTTTGTTTTATTTTACTTCAGGCTAACCTCTTTTTTATTCATTTTTCTTAAACTTTTTCTTCTAGGGGATGGGACATCCAACCAGATGTCTGACATTTACCCCTATTTTAGTGAGTCCAACCAAGAAATCTTTTCAGGATTCTAGCCGTCCCTTTCAGTGCAATCGTTTGTATTTCACTTGCACTTGGTTCACCGGGTATGCTTGCTATGTACTTTTCACCAGTGTGAGTTCTAATATGTTCAGACAATTACATGAACATTCACAGATGTTACAAGGATATGGTTTTTCGCTCTCTTTTTTATTTTACTTCAGTAAGTTTTAAGAGATCAAGTAAGTTTTAAGAGATCAAGTAAGTTTTAAGAGATCAAGTAAGTTTTAAGAGATCAAGGGGTTCCCTCCTGGAGCGAACACTTGATTCTGTTATGATTTAAATTTATATCCCAGGGCTGTTTCCTTTATGCCTGCTATTGGTGTTGAATAGCAGGGCTTTCATATTGAAGAAATATGACGCTGAGTTCATTTTAAAAGATATATGATGGGGACATTTATATTGAATAGAGACGACGAGGACATATGTATAACAATGATGAGGAGGAGATATATTTATACAGTTCTCTGGATTCTTATAACATATATTAGCGAGGAGGAGGGATACATTTCTTATAAGGGTAACATAAAGTTCATATTAAGATGATTAACACATTACCTTCAAGTTGTGGAATGATGACACGGAGACAAACAGTTACAAATATCAATGGTAATTTTGTTTTATTTCATTGGACCGATCGAATGATGATGACGTCATAAATTCACATTTGGGATCTGATTCCAACTCTCTCTCTCTTACTAACAGACTCAACTGATCTCCCTCAACTAACATTACAATTTCTGAACCTTGCTTACAAGGTTCGAGTCTCGGCTTATCCTAATCTTATTTTCACTTATCTAATGTTTTTATATAGATTAAAAGCGGACATGTAACATCTCCATCCTTATAGATGAAAAGCGGACAGCCTTTCCCTGTAACGTCCCTACCCTTTCAAAAATGTACACATTTTTAAATTCTAGTACATTTTTTCTCTATATCTATACAACCACTTGGCTAAGAAAGATCAGACCCCCCAAAAAAAACTTTTTACTCAGCCCTTTCCAACTAATTTCATAATTATTTTCTTTAGATCAGAATCTCTCTCTGATCTTCGTGGCATTTCCTTTTTGGGTGTAGGGTATACCTCTTATGATTCACATCAGCTGCTTCATCCAGCCATTCTAATGCCATAAATCGAGGTCACATTCTACCTCTCTCGAATTCGACGCCTTCTTTCGCCCAAAAGTGTCCTAATCCTTTCTTTCGCCTGGTTGTTCTATTAATTAGAGTTTTGTTTCATTTTCTATCTTATTTCTTAGGGGACATACATCAAAGCTTATTACTTAAATCTTTGTGGTTGGCTTCCAATTATTAAGATATACCTTTTTATCACACTGATTCACTCGGATTTCCTTGCTTGGACTCTTGAAACTTCGATAAAGCCTTAGAAAACATCACCCTTAACTAAATAACCCCAATTCCTTGCGCCACAATTCCTATTTGCACACTGAATTCTAACTATGGCCCGGATTTCTGCGATTTTTCTTTTTTTTTCATAAGAGCGTCCAAGATTCCAGCAGAGATATCTCGCATCCATACCTCTCTAAAAATATAAGGTTTCTTTTCTACCTACGTACTTACGGTATATTTTACTTTTTCTCCCTTCTTGATGCTATATGCGATTTGCCTGGGAAGTTACACTTCTTGCGAAAAATGTTTATGCGGCTCAAAA
The DNA here is from genome assembly GCF_053919585.1 of Euprymna scolopes. Lineage (NCBI taxonomy): Eukaryota > Metazoa > Mollusca > Cephalopoda > Sepiida > Sepiolidae > Euprymna > Euprymna scolopes. Next base: position 172,076,164 of record NC_136527.1, read on the forward strand.
AACAAAAAAAAACAAGCCGAAATTAAAAAGAAAAATTCTCTCTTTTGACTCTCAAAATACCCGTTTACATAATTTTCTATTGTCCCCTCTCTAACATTTTACTTATTTCTAGGCCAACCATTTGTCTCAATTAACGTCTCATTTTTTATTTTCCTATGATTTTTTTCTTTCCATTTTAATTTATTTACTGAATTATGACTTTGAATTCCTGACGTTAACTACATTAACATTATATATAAATTTAATACATTAACATTATACATACGGTTAATACATTAACATTATACATACATTTAAGACGATTTACAATATTTGTTCAACATCATATAACATTCAAAAGTACAGAAATTTAACTATGATTACCATTTAACTTACAATTATAAGTTAAATTTTTTTCTGTAACAACAACTACAACAATAATAGCAAACTTTGTCAAAATGAAAGTGTCCCTTTTTCAAAAAAGAACAAAAAAACACATAGAAAGCCAAAAAGTCCAACAATGAACACAAAATGCCTTTTCAATAAAACTGCATTCGTACAGACAATAGGATTTTTAAATGATATTTATACATGCTGTTTAAAAGTGAAATACTTGTAGAAACATTCTTGTTTGATTGACAGTTATGAAAAATATTTTTCAACAACTCCAATTGTGACACATTGATCTAAATTTTATAACAATAAATTTAAATATCAATTACAATTTCTCTACTTGTGTGCATGTGTGTATATATTTTTAAAACAAACAATTCATTTATCAATGAATTACGCATGGTGACTTGTTTTTATGACTGTTGATTTTTCCTTTGACGCTGTGTGTATGTGTGTCTGTTTTTACATGTTTTTCTTAATTATTGTTTTATTTCGTCTAGCATTTTTTCATTTGTTTGGTTGCTTTCATGTTGTGTCTTTTTTTCTTCACTGGACTCTATTTTGTGTTTCCGAGGTTCGTTTTTTTCCACATGTTTGTATGGGTGCACGGGAAAACGAGCACCAAATGATGTGTATGTTGTGTAGGGGACTCATATTAAAAGATGACGCTGTTCATTTTAAAAGAGATATGATGGGGTCATTGATATTGAGAGAGACGACGGGGACATATATATAATAATTATGAGGGGGAACATTTATACAGTTCTGAGATGTTTCTTCTTAACACATATGTGCGAGGAGGAGAGATTCATTTCTTGTAAGGGTTACATAAAGTTCATATAAAGATGAGTAACACATTACCTTCAAGTTGTGGAATGATGACACGGAGACAAACAGTTCCAAACATCGATGGCGACTTTTTATATCATTCGACCGGTCGAATGATGATGACGTCAGGAATTCACATTTAGGATTTACATAGTTTAATGTTTTTTCCTTCGCTTTCAAATGACGCCCACTCAAATCTCTTTCTCTCTGACTAGTAGACTCAACTGTTCTGTCTCAACTCCCCGACTGCTCTAATTCTAGCTCCTATATTGAGAATTTCCCTTTTGCTATGACGTCAGATGCGTGGTTCTGAAACATGATCAACTCACGTGGTTAAGCACACGTTTGTCCAAAAACACACTTCTACAAACAAAGAATTCTCAACTAACCTGTATTTTAACTTAACCAATTTTTTGCAAAATATTTTAATTTGTATTTTTAATTCTTTTTAGCTGACATTTTTTATTCAGTATTCATAAAAGACCGAACAATCCATTCTTTTCAGAACACAAACATTATCGAACAGTTTTATGACATTTTTAATTCAGTGTTCATAAAAGAACGAACAATCCATTCTTTTCAGAACACAAACAATATCGAACAGTTTTATGACATTTTTTAATTCAGTATTCATAAAAGAACGAACAATCCATTCTTTTCAGAACACAAACAATATCTAACTATTTTATGACATTTTTTATTCAGTATTCATAAAAGAACGAACAATCGATTCTTTTCAGAACACAAACAATATCTAACTATTTTATGACATTTTTAATTCAGTATTCATAAAAGAACGAACAATCGATTCTTTTCAGAACACAAACATTATCGAACTATTTTATGACATTTTTAATTCAGTGTTCATAAAAGAACGAACAATCCATTCTTTTCAGAACACAAATAATATCTAACTATTTTATAACACTTTTAATTCAGTATTCATAAAAGAACGAACACTCCATTCTTTTCAGAACACAAACAATATCTAACTATGTTATGACATTTTTAATTTAGTGTTCATACAAGAACGAACAATCGATTCTTTTCAGAACACAAACAATATCTAACTATTTTATGACATTTTTAATTCAGTGTTCATAAAAGAACGAACAATCCATTCTTTCCAGAACACAAACATTATCGAACAGTTGTATGACATTTTTAATTCAGTGTTCATAAAAGAACGAACAATCCATTCTTTTCAGAACACAAACAATATCTAACTATTTTATAACACTTTTAATTCAGTATTCATAAAAGAACGAACAATCCATTCTTTTCAGAACACAAACAATATCTATTTTATGACATTTTTAATTTAGTGTTCATAAAAGAACGAACAATCCATTCTTTTCAGAACACAAACAGTATCGAACTATTTTATGACATTTTTAATTTAGTGTTCATAAAAGAACGAACAATCCATTCTTTTCAGAACACAAACAGTATCGAACTATTTTATGACATTTTTAATTCAGTGTTAATAAAAGAACGAACAATCCATTCTTTTCAGAACACAAACAATATCGAACTTTTTTATGAGAGAATTTAACAATATCTAAATTCTAACATTCCAATTTGTGAGAACAAGAATGTCCACATACTTCAGAAGAATATGTTTTTTCCTGTTTTTCTTTTACTTTACTTCAGTGGATATTCACAGAAATCAAGGGACCACAACCTGGTGCTAACACTTGAACTCTATATGAGATAGATAGACATTCGAATGTTCAATTAAAATTCTTATCTCTCAAGCACAGAGATAATAAAAAAAATTGAAAAAAATAATTTTCATCTCCCAATAAACCATTTCAAATGTTGTATTATATCTTTAATTTACGTCTCATGGTCTTATTGGATTCCAGGACAAGAATTTATCTGGTCTGGTGGAGTATCCAGTTTTGTGCTGTTACTTGAGGTAATATCACGTGGAGAAAGTGTACCACTAATCATAAAAGCTATGTAAGCTATCCATGGTGAGAAGATCTTATTTGAAAGTTCACTATTCGTAATAAAAGCTTATGTAAGCTATCCCTAGTGAGAAGATCTTATTTGAAAGTGCACCATTCCTAATAAAAGCTAATGTAAGTTATCCCTAGTGAGAAGATCTTATTTGAAATTTTACCGTTCCTAATAAAAGCTAATGTAAGCTATCCCTAGTAGGAAGATCTTATTCAGGCAGCGAATATAATGCGATTTGTTCAGGGTTTATTTGTATCCTCATGTCAGCTTTTGACTATTGTTTTATTTTACTTCAGTCAAAGTTTTAAGAATTCAAGGAGCCCAAAGCCTGAGGCTAACACTTGAACTCTATATGAGATACATAAATATTCGAATGTTTCATGTAAGTTCTTCATCTCTCAAACACTGAGTCAGTAAAGAAATTGAAAACATAATTTTCTTCTCCCCAATTAACCATTTTTATACGTTGTAGTATATCTTTCATCCTGGTCTCTTGGTCTTACTGGATTCCAGTAGTGTGAGTTCTCATATGTATCACTAAATTTGATTTGTGAGAACAAGAATAGCCACAAACTTCACAGAAATATGGCTTTTCCCCAGTGTGAGTTCTCATATGAGTCACTAAAGTTGCTTTGAGAGAACAAGAATATCCACAAACTTCACAAGAATGAGGCTTTTCTCCAGTATGAGTTCTCATATGTCTTGCTAAATCTGATTTTTGAGAACTAGAATATCCACACACCGCACAAGAATGTGGCTTTTCCCCAGTGTGAGTTCTCATATGTCTCACTATATCTGATTTTTGAGAACTAGAATATCCACACACCTCACAAGAATGTGGCTTTTCCCCAGTGTGAATTCTCATATGTCTCGCTAAACATGATTTTTGAGAATAGGAACATGCACACACCTCACAAGAATGTGGCTTTTCCCCAGTGTGAGTTATCATATGTCTCGCTAAATCTGATTTATGAGAAAAGGAATGTCCGCACACTTCACAAGAAAGTGGTTTTTCTCCAATGTAAGTTCTCATATGTGTTACTAACTTTGATCCTCGAGCACTTGAATATCCACATACTTCAAAAGAATGTGGCTTTTTCCCAGTGTGAGTTACCATATGTTCCACTAACTTAGATTTGTGAGAACAAGAATATCCGCACACTTCACAAGAGTGTGGCTTTTCCTTCGTGTGAGTTCTTATATGTTTTACTAACTTTGATTTGTCAAAAGTAGAATAGCCACACACTTCCCCAGTGTGCGTTTGCATATGCTTTACTAACATTGATTTATAAGAACTAGAATATTCACAAACTTCACAAGAATGGGGCTTTTCCCCAGTGTGAGTTTTAATATGTGTCACTAAATTTGATTTTTGAGAACAAGAAAATCCGCACACTTCACAAGAATATGGCTTTTCTCCAGTGTGCGTTCTCATATGTCTTACTAACATTGATTTTCGAGGACAAGAATATCCACACACGACACATGATTGTGACTTTTCCCTCTTTTTGCTCATTTTCTTTCTTTGAAGATTGTAATGCTGGGTATGGGGCAGCCAAACCAGCTGCCAAGATTCCCCTGCTTTTTATTGAAACCAACAGCTATTTTTAGTATGCTCGTTGTTCCCTTAAGTGCAATTGTCTTGATTTCTCTTACACTTTGTTCACCAGGAGTAGTAGTTAAGTACGACTTCAGGTTCTTCTCAATAAATCCTGTAGCACATATTACTGTTATTATTGATATCGACTCAAGATTCCAGTTTATGAGGCCTTCATATTTTATCTGTTTCTCGCTTTAAGCTCTGTTTAAAAGCATAATTAGGGATACTCACTTCAACCTAGTTTTCCACTCTTTCTGATGTATTTCATATAACTATGTCAGGTTTCACAGCAGCGTTTTCAAGGTAGGTTGCTGTAGGTGTCGTAATGTATGGTATATAAGTCATTTTCAGCTGTTCTTTCAGGTTGATATTCCCAGGGCATGCTGCTAGACTGGATGTTTAATTTTTTACAGATGGTCTAGTGGAGATACTTGCATACTCCATCATATCTCGCTGTGTAGTAGCCAATTCCCAAAAGAATCTTGCAACTTGATATCACACTTCCCAATTCTGTATGGCAAAACCTATATTTATATTTTTTAACAATATCCACACTTCACAAAAACGTTGCTTTTCTCCTTTTATCCTCATGTTTCAATATAATTTATCCTTGCGCCATATTATCAACGTAATTATGGAAGTTTAAGTCTTCCTTTACAAATGTAAGAGTAAATTTAAGAAGCGACAAATATCTCACAAAAATATATCATTTAGTTTGTGTTACATTTGGAAGTGATATTTCTACTTTTCTGCAATTTCTGATTTTAGCCTTAAATCACAGATTGTTTTTAGAAAATTTGAAAAGCGCCACTTCAAAAAAATATTTCATTTAGTTCTATGTCTTTGTGATATTCATACTTTTTTGTAATTTGTGATTACGCCTTTACATACATTTACATTAATTTTAACATTTAACACACATTTCACAAATATAAACATTATCTTCATTATATATAATTTCTTCGATTAATTCAGTGTATTGGTCCAATAGTTATATGTCAATAGTAATACAATAGGAAACCAATTTTTGCACGGATAACTCTGTTGTCTTATACTTCAGGCTGTAAATGTTTGTAATGTTTGTCAATAGAATAATGTTTAATGAATATGATGATCCATTAAAATTCAATAAAGGTGTTCAAGCAGGAATATCTGCAAATAAAAAATAAACGAAATTTAATATTTTTTGCATCTGCATTCATTAACTTCTTTGTTAATGGTTTTCAATATTATTGAACTGAACAAAAAATTAATTAAATCTATAAAGTCATATAAGATTTATTAGCAAAATAATCAGATATTTTCTAACTTTGCACAATGGCAGTCGATAGAGGTGTTGCTTTCTAAACAATCTATAAAGAGGCAATTATTGTATTTTTATCATGTGACCAAAAGATGGAGCATATCTATATGTTTATATCAATCTATATGTACAAATTATTTATATATTTCATTGTGGTAATTATATATATAAAAGCAGCAGTGACACACACACATGTTTATATCAATCTATATGTACAAATCATTTTATATGATTTTCATTGTGGTGATTATACCTATATATATATATATATATATATATATATATATATATATATATATATATATATAAATGTATATATATATATATATAAATGTATATAAGGTAACATTTCAATTTATCTTTGTATTTCAACAGAAGCTTACCAACATTCTTAACTCCACCATGACATACACCATATATCAATATTTTTAAAATTATATAATCATTCATTCTCAATAGACAGGATGCCGAGTAAAGCTGTTACTATATAAGACAATTATCAATTTCTGTTACATTTGAGAAATATATCGATATTTGCGTCAGTATAACGGAAAGAAACATCACATACTGTTTACACACAATTCTTGTTGCAGACATTCACTTTATTAATGTTCCATCAGTAAGATGTATATGCTGTTATCCGTATATTAAAGTGGTTTACACAGTGTCTTTTTTACATTTGACTTTATTTTTAATCTAATCCTATGCTCATCCCACAGTCGATGTCTACGTTTTCCACCCATTTTCTACCAATTAAAATAAGGGATGAGGCGAATTTTTAGTCAGGTGAAAAACAGAAGTCCCCAGTTAAGAGTCGGGACTGCCCACTTTACCACTGTGACATGACCCCCATTCACTGACTGTCCAAGAAAAAGAAAAGTGAAAATCATTTGTCAGAAAAAAGTCTCATTTGTCTCACTATTTAAGCAAACTGCATGTGAAGAAAAATACATGGTATTTATTTCCCCTTTTCTTGTGTCCATAACTGAAAAAAAACATTTTTCCTGTTATCAGAATTATTTAATAATTAATCCATACAAACCTAAACCCAAGATTAAGTTTGAAGTTATTTTTTATTGGTTGCTTACACAGCTAGTGGATAACTTGCAAATAAATGTTACAAATTGAAGTATTTTTAAGCAGACAGTAATGGATCCAGCCAACAACACCTGGAGATTTTGAGCTGTGTATTTTGGACTTTGTTTTTTATATTTTCCTAATTGTTGTACTTTATCCACGAGCAACTGTGGGGCAGGAAATACATAAATCTCTCATCAACCTCGTGATTTTAAAACCAACTGAGACTAAGCCACTTGGCTTCCAAAGGTGTTCGATTTTGAACCAGCTAGACCTACTCTTATGTACTGGTAAACACTATGTGTTATATGGGTTGGCACGACAAGGATTCGACCTGCATAGAGAACATTATAGGAGATTGTGCGATTGGGTGATTTAATTTCCTCTTTGATTTGAGTTATATTTTCCTGGTCATCAGTTAGAACTCTTGAAGTCGAATTGTGTTTTTAAGTGAAGAATAGTTAATGCTTATTAATTAATTGATATGAGATGTGTTTTAAGGTGAACAATGTTTGATGGCTTTAAATTGCTGAATGATATCAGATGTGATAGTGTGTGGTAAAGAAATAAAATTAGAGTTTGTATTTAAAATGTTCAAGTTTGGATTGTATTGTTAAAAAAGGGAAATTGAATTTGTTGTGTATAATATTATTAATTGGTTGATGCCTTTAAATTACTGAATGATATAAGCCATGTTGAAAAAATGTAAGAAATTAAAGAAGGCTGAAAATATTTATCGTTTTGTTAAACTACTGATTGGGGAGTCACATTGATGATTAAGGGTTTTTAATTGTTTTACCCATGAGTGAACCGTTGGATTTTAAAAGTGATTTTTTGTTCCTTTCATTTTGGTTGTTTTATTGGGATTAAATACAGAGAGAAAGGGAAATGACTGGGTCAGAGGAAAATAAATCGGACGTACTGAGTGGAGGAATGGTGGACACAGATAGCAGTGAGCAGCTGGGAAGTCACACAGAGTGGACAGACAGGATTCAGAAATGGATCGAGGAGAGAATGGAGGATGAATGCAGGTCGTCAACATGAAGTCAGCTGTGGTCGGAACTTAAGGTAATATTCCAGTGAATAGACTATCATCGATGCTGTGAAGAAGCCCTTTCGAGTCAGACAAAAGTCAAAGGATGAGGTAATCACGCTGATAGAACGAATTTTAGGTTTGGCTATAAGAGCTTTCCCTGACAGTGCAGTAAGAGGTAATTGAGCGATCCAAGTCCTGTTTAGAGATGTGCTTGTAGAGGTGTTAGTGGACAGTGAAATCTCGGTAGATTTCCTTAAGAACAACTCGGTTAAATTACAGGAGGCTCTGGATTTTTTCCAAGACAGCGATTGAGTATTAATGAGAATCTGGAACTTGCAGTTATGGGAAGATGTTATAGGACGTCACCAATCTACCAGAAGGCATCGACCTTGACCTGTCAAAACGACTCTGCCCCAGAGGGAAGCAGAATGAGAGGAAGACTGGGAAAAGGAAGCCAGACTGAATGGGGCGTCTGGGATCTTAGGTATAGTCGCTAAAAGAGTTCCCAGGCCATCCAGATCTTCACCTGCCAGTATGAGGGATATGGGGCCAAGGTCCAACTAAATGAGAAGTGCTAGGACCAAATTATCAGATATGTGGTCAGTTCGGGCATGAATCCAAGTGGTGTACTAAAATGGATAATCGTCAACTGTGGATTTAAAAGCGAGCTGAAGGAGCCCCCCCCCCGGTTTATCAATTGGTAGAGCCTGGAAAATTGAGATTGTCCCACGCAAGAGGGAAGTAAAATGTTGAGTGGCCCAAGTCAGGCCCCTTATCCATACAAAGAGATAAAGAGACAATGATTTTTGTTGCTGGCCCTTACCCAGGGACGGGGACATTGATAATGGGAGTGAATTCTAAAAGAACCAGGGTGCGAGAATTAGTGAAATCGCCGACCCTGTAATTTAAGCATTTTAAATATTATTTCTGATTTTCACATTGTGCTGATTATTATGATTGTGATATTGTATTTGATAATAACTAAACAATGACATGGAAGTCCTTACACGGATTATTATGATTTTGAAAGAAAAATCTAGTCGTCTATGTGCTGGTGTTATTTTATTCTTAACGATAATGACTAATCCCATATATGTGTGTGTGTGTGTGCGTGTGTGTGTGTGTGTGTGTGTGTGTGTGTGTATGTGTGTATGAAGTTATTCAGTTTTTTTCTATTTTAAGGAGGGGGCATTTAAAAAAATTAGATTCAATGAGAAAACAATTTAAAAAAAAATTTTATATAAAGAAAACTCTACTCATTAATAATAATTATTATGTAGAAAAACATTCTGAACATGGTCCTTGCTAACTAATTTTTACTTTCACCTTACAATTTATTAAACAAACGGGCACTTTGTAGTTTAGGCAAAAAACCAACGTGGCCAAAGGACGAATATATTACAAATAAAGGTTACCAAACGAAAGATACATTATTTTTCCAGCAACATGGATATGTTTATTTTTTTTTACATAGTGATCATCTTTTATCAAGGCCCGGAAGCCAATCGGGGATAAGGGTTATTGTGTCTACAGTAATCAAGGGGATAATATCGTAGTAATAGTTGGTATAGGGGATTTGATAAAGTGTCTTACTTAAGGGGGCGATTAATCAAAAATTTGTTTATGTTTGATTTGAAGACATCAAAGTTGTAGTCAGGTGGGTAACACGCAAACGGAAGAGAATTCCACAAGCATGCACTTCTCAGAAAGAAGCTTTGTTCATGGAATCTACGTTTTGATTTGGGCACAGATAAAGAGTGGGAGAAATTGCTGAAAGTGCTTTTAGCTAGACGGGTGTTTATCATGAAAGATTGGCGAGAGGGGACCAGAGATTGGAGCTCAGACGAGCACTTGCCATGGAAATAACGATAAAACAAACACAGGCTCGCAACGTCTCTTCTGTGGGAGGGAGGTTGCAGGGAAGAGAAAAGGGCAGTCCCCACTTGTTGTTTTGACTTATTTTGAAGCGTCTATTTATCTTGAAAAAAAGTAGTGCCGAGTCTTATGTTAGAACAAGCAAAAAATTTGACATAAGACGGTCGTCTAGGTAATCCCGATAATCGCTAAAAATTGAAAATTAAACAAAATACTATTAGAAATCCATCCAATAAATATCAAGGCGATATATTTTGCCAAGTTTTGGTATACTGAGCGACATTTTTGGTATCATTTGATTATTAATTTGTTAGATCAAATACAGATAAGTTTGTGAATATGTAGGCTCTAATAACCCGCTTTTCAAAAAAACGTCAAAGAGCAAAAACTGATAGGAGCCCCTCTCCCTAACACTGCCACACATATCGGAAACTATGAATGATTACATGTCTTGTTGACTGTTAACTGGCCATGGAGTTGGTGTTCATTTATGTTAAATTCATAACGGAAAGTGATACCCCATTCTAACCCCTAAACATGATTATTGTATTTTTACTTCCTTATTGTCAGAAACTTTTTCATGACTGTTTAAGCATAATAGCAAATAAAAAATTTTTTTTGATTTTTTAGGGAATAAAATACGTTGGTTACATTATAAAGATTTCTTCTTTTTTTTACATTAATTCTCTGTTAATTTGTGATGACAAAAAATGGGTGTTCATTTTATTTAAAATTTATAAAACGTGACTATGTGCTTGTGCATATATGTTACCGTACTGTATTTAAAAAAAATATTTTAGTTAAATTCAATTTGTACGATATTTTTGTTCATTAAATTGTTACGTGCGTCTATGTTACCGCGCTATATTTTAATAGTATTTTAAAGTTAAATTCAATCTTTACAATATTTTTGTTTATTAAATTGTTACGTGCGTCTATGTTACCGCGCTATATTTTAATAGTATTTTAAAGTTAAATTCAATCTTTACAATATTTTTGTTCATTAAATTGTTACGTGCGTCTATGTTACCGCGCTATATTTTAATAGTATTTTAAAGTTAAATTCAATCTTTACAATATTGTTGTTCATTAAATTGTTACGTGCGTCTATGTTACCGCGCTATATTTTAATAGTATTTTAAAGTTAAATTCAATCTTTACAATATTGTTGTTTATTAAATTGTTACGTGCGTCTATGTTACCGGGCTATATTTTAATAGTATTTTAAAGTTAAATTCAATCTTTACGATATTTTTGTTCATTAAATTGTTACGTGCGTCTATGTTACCGCGCTATATTTTAATAGTATTTTAAAGTTAAATTCAATCTTTACAATATTGTTGTTCATTAAATTGTTACGTGTGTCTATGTTACCGCGCTATATTTTAATAGTATTTTAAAGTTAAATTCAATCTTTACAATATTGTTGTTTATTAAATTGTTACGTGGGTCTATGTTACCGCGCTATATTTTAATAGTATTTTAAAGTTAAATTCAATCTTTACAATATTGTTGTTCATTAAATTGTTACATGCGTCTATGTTACCGCGCTATATTTTAATAGTATTTTAAAGTTAAATTCAATCTTTACGGTATTTTTGTTGATTAAATTGTTACGTGCATCTATGTTACCGCGCTATATTTTAATAGTATTTTAAAGTTAAATTCAATCTTTACGATATTTTTGTTCATTAAATTGTTATGTGCGTCTATGTTACCGCGCTATATTTTAATAGTATTTTAAAGTTAAATTCAATCTTTACGATATTTTTGTTCATTAAATTGTTACGTGCGTCTATGTTACCGCCCTATATTTTACTAGTATTTTAAAGTTAAATTCAATCTGTTATGATGTTATGATTTAGATCTCGTTTTGACTTGGGGATGCCGTCATACTGTCTGCCACGTGTCACCGTGACGACCACCACTCAAGTTTCATGATTCCTGACCGCTTTGGGGAGAAACTGACTACGTAGGGATTCACGCTACGATCGCTTCCATGGCACCAAAGTCGAGGCACATGATCATGGTTACCTCCACAAAATTACGGGCAAAACGCTTAGATGCCTTACACACCGTAGCGAAAACAACAACCCAAAAGAAACACAGTTTTCTCGACATGGAGGCAATTTCTTCATCACTAACCGTTTGTCTACAACTACGTCCGCGTGCTTGCTATATTTAGCGAAGCCAAGGAAAAGACAGAGAAGGACCACCAGCCTCGCCATCACCACAACGCTACGGCTGTCGCGACCAATGCTACTACTACTACAACGAAGGCTTCGGCGCGCCTTCTAACAACAACAACTATCGCTATTGACACACGATTATAACCAGCACTACCATTACCAACGAAGGCTTCGTCGCGCCTTCTAACAACAACAACTATCGCTATTGACACACGATTATAACCAGCACTGCTGCTACTACCATTACCAACGAAGGCTTCGTCGCGTCTTCTAACAACAACAACTATCGCTATTGACACACGATTATAACCAGCACTGCTGCTACTACCATTACCAACGAAGGCTACGTCGCGCCTTCTAACAACAACAACTATCGCTATTGACACACGATTATAACCAGCACTGCTGCTACTACCATTACCAACGAAGGCTTCGTCGCGCCTTCTAACAACAACAACTATCGCTATTGACACACGATTATAACCAGCACTGCTGCTACTACCATTACCAACGAAGGCTACGTCGCGCCTTCTATCAACAACAACTATCGCTATTGACACACGATTATAACCCCACTGCTGCTACTACCATTACCAACGAAGGCTACGTCGCGCCTTCTAACAACAACAACTATCGCTATTGACACACGATTATAACCAGACCAGCACTGCTGCTACTACTATTACAAACGAAGGTTTCGTCGCGCCTTATAACCACAATAACAACAACTAACAACAATCTGCCATCTTCACCCCAAGGACAGCTCGTTATTATTCTGTGTTATTTATTAGAAAATAAATTGTTGAGTTCGTTGTCTATTCTTTTTGCTTGTCACCATACGCTTCATAACATAACAACTGGTGTCAGAAGCGTGCGACAGGTAGAATGGACTACTCAGGGTGCACCCGTAACGAACTTCTCAGTTTTATCAGAGACCAGAAATCGGCACTCCTCCAGCTAAAATCGAGTACATCACGACCAGACGAGGCCCTTATCCTCGAAATAAAAGCGGACCTAGAGATTATGCTCTCCACCCTCAAATCGACCACCTTAAACGACACGCCCAAAGCCGATAATAACGACTACAATCTGATGATCAGATTACAGGCCATACACGATTCGGTAAAGGACATAAAAAAGTTCAACCCCGGGAACGATGTTAACCGCTTCATCACGGATGTAAACAAAACATACATGATACATGTCAAGCCGGAAATCAGTACACACCCTAGTATCGAAAAAGAGTTTGTCAGAATCTGCAAACAGCTTCTGAACGAAGGGATATTCCAGCAAATGACGGACTCCCAACACGACACATCTACCTTCGAGCAACTCAGAGCATACCTCATAACGACCCACGGCAGCCAAATGACAAACTTCCAGCACCTCAGCCGGGCTTGGGATTTGCAGCGTCGAGATGGGGAGAGATTGACAGATTTCGCTGGCCGACTGGAAAACACGATTAGAGAGGCTGCAGTACACATAAAGGCAAAATTTAAGTCGGACCACTCACGGGAAATACCTGCAGATACTGTCTTCTCTCTCATGGGTGCAATGCTAATGAGTGAGAAGGTGAAAGCCTGGACACCGAGCTTATACCCACACATCGTCAAAACAATGGATAAGCATTATACGGCGGGTGGGATAGCTAGTGATGTACAGCGGTACATCGACTGTGGTGTCAAAACGGACGATGAAATCAATGATAGTCCCATCGCGTACTACGCAAACAGGCCACAACGATCTGATCAAAGGACCAGGCGAACTGAACACAATGTGAACAGGCAAACTCTCCGCCCACAGGCAAGGAAAGATACCACAACACTGCGCAACACCAAACCCACTGGCACTCGCGGCCATTTTCAGATGCACAGGGATGATGAACACAATCAGGATGCTGAGATCTGCCAAAACTACATGAAAGGCTATGCATGCTTCCATGGACGCAACTGTCGGTACCGGCACCCACCTCGTGCCCAGGCATATATCGCAACAGACGACAAGGATATGCCACCGGAAGATACTCTCCCCACTACCATGGCCGAGGATTTTCAATACGGACCAGGCGAGATGTGATGGCTCACCCCGTGGTCCAACAGACTCACCATCACATATTTAACTTTCATCAACACTCGGCGCAGAAGTCACCTTTCGTCAACACACATTTCATGATCGAGGGAGCTACGTTCTCGGACATATCTATGTTGGACTCAGGCTGCTCCACTTGCATTATGCCAGTGTCTCGAATACCTGAAGAGGTCAGACGTCGAATAACGCCATCCAACGTGCATGTGAGAGGCATAAACGGCAGCATCCATATCCTTGGCGAACTTAATTGTGGCATCGCCATCGGCAACCACGATTCACCCAGGTTCGACGGGATCAACATGCTGATAACATCCGCTATATCTCCAATCCTGATCGGCCAAAGCATCCTTGGTCACAGCACACTAGACTCCTACACAATCGACCACCAAAAATCAACGATCGAATTCAGACGCACGCTCGCGTCCACTCCGATAACTCACACGGCAGCAATACTACCAGCTCTTACACAGAAGATACCAGCTGATGATACCACATTTGGAGCCCACACCATCGATCATTCCACTAGACTCACACAGCCAAGCCCCAAGACACTAAATGAAAAACTACACTGGCTACAGAGTAATGTGGGTGTGGCATTGCCCAACCATCCAAACCGCGACGAACTGGAGGCCACAGCAGACTTAATCATCCGCTTCGCCGACATCATGGGTACCGAAAAGGGAGAAAAGGGTACCTTCATCAGACCAGTTCGAATACCAACCAATGGCCAATCCCGCTGTCAGAAGCAACACCCAATCGCCCAGGCTCTCGAGGCTGACGTCGATGCTGAAATCATGCACATGGCCGCCAGAGAGATCATCGAACCATGCAAGGACCCCAAGGGTTTTAATAGCCCTGTATTTGCCGTTCGCAAGAAGAACGGGGCAATCCGGGTAGTTGCCAACTTCAAAGCAACACTCAACAAGGTCCTAGTCGATCTCGACCCCTACCCCATACCTACGATTGACCACCTGTTCCACAGAATCGGCGAAGGAAATAAATATTTTGCATCCCTTGATCTTCGCAGTGGCTATTGGCAGATCGCTATCGACGAGCGTGATCGACACAAAACTGCATTCACATGGAAGGGCAAATGCTACCAATACACACGACTCGCCTTTGGTCTCACATCTGCCGGACAAATCTTCTCCCGCTGCATAGCTGAAGCCTTGGCCACTGTTACATCTCGCACCAACATATCCTCGTACATTGACGACAACCTAGTCCACGCCAAAACATTTGAAGGATACATACTGGCACTGGAGCAACTATTCACCGCCCTACGTAAATTTGGACTAAAATTGAATCCGGATAAATGTACCTTCCTCGCGAACGAAGCAAAATTCCTCGGTCGCATCGTAAATAGCAAGGGTTTCAAGGCCGACCCCGAATACGTCCGCGCCATCATGGAAATGAAGCCTCCAACAACAAAAAAGGAACTGCAAGGCCTCATAGGTCGTTTAGTGTGGATACGGCAATTCCTGGAGACACGGGTACAGGAACAAATCAGGTCGGACACATTTTCCAGCATCATGACCCCCATCCATGAACTGAATAGGGCTGGCAAACCATTTGCATGGACTGAGCAGGCGGACAAGGCCTTTAATAAGATAAAGAAACGACTGTCCTCGCCTCCTGTCATTTCATTCCCTGATTTTGATCAACTCTTCACGCTCACCACTGATGCGAGTGACACCGCATGTGGGGCCATCCTAATGCAAGAAGATGACAGGGGAAAGAAGATCATAGCAGTCGCTTCACACATATTTAACACCACGGAACAAAACTGGTCCACAACTGAACGCGAGGCATACGCAATAAAGTGGGCCATAGCAAAATTCGACTACTTCCTACACAGCCGCCCCTTCGTCATCTTCACCGACCACAGATCACTAACCTATCTGGATCAGCGGGTATTCAACAATGCCAAAATCCGCAGATGGCAGGAAGAGATCGCATGCTATAAATTCGTCCTGGAATTTGTGGAGGGCGAATCCAATGTCTGGGCCGACATGCTCAGCAGAAGTCATGGCCAAAGAAAAAATAACACACCAGCTGACGCCAACCCTGCAGGCAAAACATTCCGAATCCAGGGTTCGGACCTACGTATTTACATCCCATCCTGGTGTATGGACGAAATTGATGGATCAATGCTCATCCCCGAAGCACACACACCTCAGAACACCCGCCACCACAAGAATATTGTGGATGCGTTCTTTGCCTATCACTCTTCATCGACCATCCCCACAAAATACAATTGTGACCATATCAATATCGCTGCTGAGCAATGCACAGACAACACACTGTCGATAATCATCAAAACCCTCCAGACGAATAACTCCAGCAAAAACTGTAACATCGACCCCGATGACCATCGGGCCCCCATACTCAACAAATACATCCACCAGTTCTACCTGGAGCCCGGCACATCTGTCTTGATGATTAGGGACAACAATCATTCCCCAAAACTGGTCGTACCATACAAACTCCGTCCCAAGTACCTGCATCAGGCCCATGACTGCATCAATCATTCAGGTATCGCCCGCATGCGCGAACATCTATCCGGCTACTGGTGGGAATGCAAGGACCATGACATCAGGACGTATGTCAACTCCTGCGAAACATGTGCCAAGCGAAAGGGTAACTATGGCAAACGTAAGGTCTGGCCCACCGGGCACTGCAAACGTGGAGAAAGACCGTTCGAAATCATCTACATTGATTTCGTC
The DNA here is from genome assembly GCF_053919585.1 of Euprymna scolopes. Taxonomy (NCBI): domain Eukaryota; kingdom Metazoa; phylum Mollusca; class Cephalopoda; order Sepiida; family Sepiolidae; genus Euprymna; species Euprymna scolopes. The sequence continues at coordinate 172,093,223 of NC_136527.1, forward strand.
ACGATGCCAATTTCAAAGGGGAAACGCTACATCCTAACCATGCTAGACAGTTTCAGTAGACACCTTACGGCTGTGCCGTGTTCCAGAGATCGTGCGATCGATGCTGCCCGTGGAATTTACAGTTTCTTCCTTCGACACCGGGAAATACCACGCATTGTTTCATCCGATCGCGGAACCCACTTCACGGGGGAGGTATACAGGATCTTTTGCCAACTAACTTCAATCACGCAGGAATTACATTGTGCCTGGCGACCACAAAGCTCAGGTAACATTGAACGACAGCATCGCACGATGAAAAACGCCATATACATGCTGTGCGAAGATAGAGACTGTGAGTGGACCGACGTCCTCGAATCCGTCATCTCATCAATGAATGCTACCATCAACAGTGCCACTGGAGCGTCACCACACTATATAATCACTGGTCGGCAGCCCAACATTGGTTTGCCAAGATTACCCGACAACAGTATCACAAACCCCAGCCCCACGGCTTACGGCATGCAGGTCAATGCCCTGTTAAGACAAGTTCATCGACACGTCGCGCTGGCCAACAATGAAGCTGACCACGCCCAAGACCCAAATTTAGACAAGGACATGAATAAGGAACCAATACAAGTCGGTGACAAGGTACTAATCCACCGGCCTCAATCAGCTATTGCTCACGCATCTCACCTACCCTGGATCGGTACCTTCGAAGTGGCCAAGACCAACAGCATGGTGATCCAGATAAAAAATGATGATGGCCAGAGTGAATGGGTTCACCGGGCACATGTCCGCCGATTAATACCACGTCCAAAACATTTGTCCCCCAATCTACCTCCTCTACCCTACCCAACTCGTCAATCTACCGAAGAGACAACGCTTCCACCCAAGGCAGGGGCACACAGAGCGTTGCAGGACCCCATATACGTAGAAACCCCTCGACTACCGTCCAGATACAGATCGGACCTGATTCGGAATCGGTCAACACGAGGCCAGCTTCCTAAACGGTTTAAGGATTTCATCATGGGTTGATTCCATTCACACATGCAACTATGACCGCACTGGACAATTCAAGCCAAAATGAGATCTGAGGGAGCTGTTATGATGTTATGATTTAGATCTCGTTTTGACTTGGGGACGCGGTCATACTGTCTGCCACGTGTCACCGTGACGACCACCACTCAAGTTTCATGATTCCTGACCGCTTTGGGGAGGAACTGACTACGTAGGGATTCACGCTACGATCGCTACCATGGCACCAAAGTCGAGGCACATGATCATGGTTACTTCCACAAAATTACGGGCAAAACGCTTAGATGCCTTACACACCGTAGCGAAAACAACAACCCAAAAGAAACACAGTTTTCTCGACATGGAGGCAATTTCTTCATCACTAACCGTTTGTCTACAACTACGTCCGCGTGCTTGCTATATTTAGCGAAGCCAAGGAAAAGACAGAGAAGGACCACCAGCCTCGCCATCACCACAACGCTACGGCTGTCGCGACCAATGCTACTACTACTACAACGAAGGCTTCGGCGCGCCTTCTAACAACAACAACTATCGCTATTGACACACGATTATAACCAGCACTACCATTACCAACGAAGGCTTCGTCACGCCTTCTAACAACAACAACTATCGCTATTGACACACGATTATAACCAGCACTGCTGCTACTACCATTACCAACGAAGGCTTCGTCGCGTCTTCTAACAACAACAACTATCGCTATTGACACACGATTATAACCAGCACTGCTGCTACTACCATTACCAACGAAGGCTACGTCGCGCCTTCTAACAACAACAACTATCGCTATTGACACACGATTATAACCAGCACTGCTGCTACTACCATTACCAACGAAGGCTTCGTCGCGCCTTCTAACAACAACAACTATCGCTATTGACACACGATTATAACCAGCACTGCTGCTACTACCATTACCAACGAAGGCTACGTCGCGCCTTCTATCAACAACAACTATCGCTATTGACACACGATTATAACCCCTTTGCTGCTACTACCATTACCAACGAAGGCTACGTCGCGCCTTCTAACAACAACAACTATCGCTATTGACACACGATTATAACCAGACCAGCACTGCTGCTACTACTATTACAAACGAAGGTTTCGTCGTGCCTTATAACCACAATAATAACAACTAACAACAATCTGCCATCTTCAACCCAAGGACAGCTCGTTATTATTCTGTGTTATTTATTAGAAAATAAATTGTTGAGTTCGTTCAAATCTTAATCCTGTGTTGTCTATTCTTTTTGCTTGTCACCATACGCTTCATAACATAACAAATCTTTACGATATTTTTGTTTATTAAATTGTTACGTGCGTCTATGTTACCGCGCTATATTTTAATAGTATTTTAAAGTTAAATTCAATCTTTACAATATTTTTGTTTATTAAGTTGTTACGTGAAAATACAAAATAGTTAAAAAAGACAAACACAAACAAAACCTCTCTCCATGTTACGAAAGGGTCTCTAAATAATAAGGTTACTACTTCAACACGGTAACAAAGATGCACACGTGATCTTTATTCATAAATTTAAAATACTCGATAAAACATTAAATAAGCAATCAAAATTCTTTAACATAATAATAGGTAAGTTTAGACAGAAAAAGAATTTGTTAATGTTAAAACAATTAAATATCGAAAAAGCAGTTTTATCTAACAATTCTGCCAACTTTCAATTAAATTATTGTGTTTATGGTATACATTATTAAATTATTGTGTTTATGGTATACATTATTAAATTATTGTGTTTATGGTATACATTATTAAATTATTGTGTTTATGGTATACATTATTAAATTATTGTGTTTATGGTATACATTATTAAATTATTGTGTTTATGGTATACATTATTACTGTCGCAGAAATATCGAAAGATTTCATTAAATTTAATTGTTTTCTTTTAATTCACATTTGGCGAAATCTATATTTTTATTGGATTGCTATACACTTTTTTTACTGTTTAAGATTTGATTAAAAAAAAAACGCACTTTGGATAAAAAATCTAAATGTCAGATTGAATAATATATTTTTAGATTTTTATAAAATTTATACGTTTGTTATAAAACATTGCGAAACCAATATTTTTATTGGATAGAAATAAACGTTTTTTTTTCTAATATTTAAAATGTTTAAGAAACATTATTGAATGGATTTTTTTAAATGTAAAAACAAAAAAGAAAACAAAAAAAAACACTTACCTTTTATTCCAGTGATGTCGGTTTATTTTCTTGTGTGTTCAAAACTTAAAAAAAAATTGTTTGTTATGATTTCTTTAGTAAATTGATGCAATTTTTGTTTTGTGTGTCCAATTAATTAAGAAATAAAATATATGAAAATATAAACGAATCAAAATTAGAAGACGAAAAACACGATTTCATCGTGAAATTTGCTGACGAGAAAATCAACTGCTGAAGAAGAATGAATTGAGGTTCGCGTAACCCGGTGAAATAATTATTTCGTTCCTCGTGTAAAAATGTCCGTTCGTTAGTTAAATGGGCAGATTTGTACAAATAGACTCGAACTCTATTATCACAAAAAGGAACACGCTGGGTCGACACCGGTATATAGCGATTAATGTAAACAACGTTGTTTAACAGATTAAAAAAAAGAAACAATAAAAGATAAAATTCCATAATGATTAAATGTGTTTTATTTTATAATTAAAAATGTTAATTTTATCATTTAAAATTTTAAATATTGAACAAACTGTTCAATATTTAAAATTTTAAATGATAAATTAAAATTTTAAATTATAAAATGAACAATACAAATAATACGTTGGTTAACAAATAAATAAAACAAGAAATAAGTCTTTCTCTTTTATTATTTGTTAAACAACGAAATTAATTTAAATTAAATTTTAATCATAGGATTACATATTTAATAATTACGTAAATATAAACAAACGTTTGCTTATATTAAGCGCTATATACCGGTGCCGACCCAACGTGTCCCTTTTTGTGATAATACGGTTCGAGGCTATTTGTACAACAAATCTGACGTTAAGTGTACCGAATTGTTTTCTTATCAAGTTTAGCTTATATTTGTCAATGCGTAAGGTTTGTTTGCATTTCTTTAGTAAATTTGTCTTTTGGTGTGTCCAATTCGTTAAAAAATATTAAAATATATGAAATATATAAATAAGTTTTTTTTTTGTTTGTTTTTAATTATTATTTCATTATTATATGAATTAGTCGAATTACTGTTAACGTCCAAGATAAGAACAGTAGTCTGAATAATTTAAATAATATGAGTAGTCTAAATAAGTCCTATAAATAAAAAAAAAGTGCAAAACTGGATATTTCACATAAACAATTCTATTAAGATGACAAACGGCGAAGTCAGTTATTTGACAAAATAGATTTGGAACAAGAAAGTAAATTATAATCACAAATAACCTTCCCATAATATTCCTATCCTCAACATTTTTATTAGCCTGCCTGTACGTACAATCAACATTCAGCGAGCAACGATGGAAGTGTAGCATCTGTTCCTGGTTCATATGCTCATGTCATGTTTCGCGTTGTCATTATTCTGTCGTGTGAAGACAGGCTTTAATTGTCGTGAGTCACACTGTCCCAGGCATTAACTCCTTCTTTGAGTTGGAAGTAACTAATTATCACTAGTTGAGGAACCGCCACTGTGTAATGCCAACGTACTTTTCTAAGCCATTCTTTTTCCTCAAGTCAGAGTGACCCGTCTGATAAGTTGGCTTTGTGCTACATCTTTGCAGAATCGTAAACTCATAAAAAGATAACATCATGTTTTATTTTTTAAATATTTTTTTACGTTTTTCAGTCAATAAATTTGTTTTTATCAAATTATGCTTTAGTGTTTTGGTTGTTTTGAAAATAGTTTATTTGAATGTCGAGGTTTGCATACGATTTTATGAAATGTTTATGAGTCCAGAGACAGTATTCAATGATGAAAGTGTAGAAACTGTTTCTGATTTATAGCAACCATGTTTCACATTATCGCGGCAATTTAAAGACATGCTTTACTTGTTGAACGTTGTTAAAGTTCAGCTGAGTTTTGTGAGTTGCATCATCCTGTAATGATACTGTTACAAGATGAGATCTTGTTACAAGATGAGATCTTGTTACAATATGAGATCTTGCCCTGATGCAAGAAACGGAAGTTTTTGTCACCTCGAGTGCGGAGAAAAGGGGATTTTTGAACATGGCCGACTGGAAAATCGCAACCGCTACGAGATTCTCTATTCACACGTGAACGGTATTTATTTGTGTGCTTTTGTCGTTATTAACTGCGCTGGAGCAATTACTTATCGCTCTTCGCAAGTTTGACTTAAAACTAAACGCGTAAAAATGCATTTTCCTTGCATCAGAAGCAAAATTCATTGGCCGCATCGTGAATAGCGACTGGTTCAAGGCTGACCCCGAATATGTACGTGCCATCATCGACATGAAACCCCCGACAATGAGAAAGGAATTACATTGGACGCCTCATGTGGATTCGACAATTCATCAAGACATGCTTATATAAAAGCATTCGAACGGATATGTTCTCCAATCTAATGACCCTCATAAACAAACTAAACAAGCCTGGACGGACATTTGTTTGGACTGAAAGTGCCAACAAAGCCTTTGAGAAAATTAAGAAATTACAAAGTCTCATTGGACGCCTCGTATGGATTCGACAATTCATCAAGACACTCTTATATAAGAGCATTCAAACGGATATGGTCTCGAATCTGATGGCCCTCATAAACTAACTAAACAAGCCTGGACGGGCATTCGTCTGAACGGAAAATGCCAACAAAGCCTTCGAGGAAATTAAGAAATGCCTTGCTTCACCATTAATCATGTAATTCCCCGACTTCTCCGGACTCTTTACCCTCACCACTGACGCTAGCGATATCGCATGTGGTGTTATACTCATGCAAGAGGATGAACACGACCGGAAGAAAATCATAGTAGTGGCCTCACACACATTTAACATGACAGAACGCAACTAGTCAACAACTGAACGCGAGGCTTATGCTATAAAATGAGCCATCACCAAATTCGATTACTTTCTGCGTAGTCGTACATTCGTTGTCCTCACAGATCATCGATCCCTTACATACTTGGATCAACGTGTATTTAACAATGCGAAGATACGTCGATGGCAGGAGGAAATCTCGTGCTACAAGTTTGTCTTGGAGTACGTGGAGGGTGAGTCGAATGTCTGGGCCGACATGCTCAGTCGGAGATATGGCCACAACAAGGACAAATTACTGGCAGACCCAACACCTGCAGGGAAGGCCTTCAAACTCCAAGGTTCTAGTCTAAACATTTACATCCCATCCTGGTGCCTTGGCGAAATCAAGAGCTCCCAACTACTCCCTAGGACACATACACCTACGAACATCAACATCATAAGCAGGTAGTCGATGCATTCCTCGCTTTTCATACCACATCAACCATCCCGGTTGTAGAGATAGCTGAACACATGGGTATTGCAGCAGAACAAATCTCTGATGACACACTTTCAAAAATCATCAAAGCCCTTCAGTCGGCAACCTCGACTGGACGCTACCCTACTCGACCTCAAAGACTGTGCTGTGCTGTACAACAAGCACATGCACCAATTTTTCTTGGAATCTGGTACCTCTGTACTGATGATCAGGGACGCTACAAGCACACCAAAATTGGTAGTACCCTACAAGCTCTGCGCAAAATATCTCCACCAGGCCCATGACTGTATCAACCACTCTGGGATTACCCGCATGCAGGAACACCTAGCCAGCTACTGGTGGGAATTTAAAGATCGCGACATCAAGGCATATGTCCAGTCATGTCAAATCTGCACTAAACTTAAGGGAAATTATGGCATGCACAAGAACTAGCCCACGGGCCATTGCAGGAGAGGGGGAAACCCATTCGAAGTTGTGTACATAGACTTTGTGTCACTGCCCCTCTCAAAGGGAAAACGGTACATAGTAACTATTCTAGACAGCTTCAGCCGTCACCCTATGGGCATACCATGTGCCAGAGACCGCGCAATGGACGCAGCTCGCGGGCTCTATCAGTTCTTTCTTTGTCACTGCGAGATCCTCCGCATCGTCTCCTCTGAATAAGGAACCCATTTCACTGGCGAGGTCAACAAGGATATCTGCGAACTAACCTCAATCACCTGGGAACTTCACTGCCCATGACGACCGCAAAGTTCAGGAAATATCGAAAGGCAACACCGAACTTTGAAGAATGCTCTCTACATGATCTGCGAAGATAGAAATTTGATTGGGCGGACGTCCTCGAATCCATAGTATCCTCGATGAATGTCACAGCCAACATTGCCACTAGCGCATCCCTACACAACGTTATCACCGGCCGCCAACCACACATCAGTCTACCGAAGATTCCACGCCAAGACATTGTTAATAACAATCCAGGTGCTTATGGTATGCAGATAAACGCTTTGTTCCGACAGGTGCACCAACGAGTTGCCCTGGCGAACAACGAGGCTGACCAATAAATGGAATCCAAACTAAACCAAGGCACCTTTAAAGACCCTATACGGGTTGGTGACAGAGTACTACTCCACCGACTGCAATCCACAATAACACATTTGTCACACCTGCCTTGTAGTCACTAAAACGAACGGTTTGGTGATCCAAGTAAAAAATAAAAACGGTGAAACAGATTGGGTTCACCACGGACACATCCGCCGACTTATACCGTGACCAAATAACCTACAACACAGGGATCTACCACTTCCACCTCCGCCTCCATCCACACTAAGCCAAATTCCCGATCACCCATTGACTCGACTCCCCACATTTTCGTCAGGGGGGCATCACAGCACGAATGACTGCAATTCCAGAAGTAGTTCTGAAAGTCAAAATCTAACGAAGCTATCAACACACGGACGACTCCCAGCACGCTTCCAAGACTTCGTTATGTGCCACCAGACAAAGTAAAAAACATGCACATCCAGGCGGACGACGACCACATGGCAACAGTCTTGAATAATGGTAAAATCTAAGGGGGCTGTTACAAGATGAGATCTTGCCCTGATGCGAGAAACGAAAGTTTTTGTCATCTCGAGTGCGGAGAAAAGGGGATTTTCGAATATCTGCGGGGTAGTCCGGGAAGACTTCTGGAAAAACAGAAAGAAAAAAGGTGCAACACGTGGCCGACCGGAAAATCGCAGCCGCTACGGAATTTTCTATTTACAAGTGAACTGTATTCATTTATTTTATTTTATTTTTTTTTTTACACAGTGATCACCACTTATCAAGGCCCGGAAGCCACTCAGGGATAAGGGTTATTGCAAGTACATTACGTTAGTGTGGAGATTTGATGAAGTGTTTACTTAAGGGGGCGGTTCATTAGGAATTTGTTAACATTGGACTTGAAGACATCCAAGTTGTTGTCCGGTGGGAAGCAGGCAGACGGAACAGAGTTCCACAGGCGTGCAGTTCTAAGAATGAAGCTTTGTTCATGGAATCCGCGTTTTGATTTAGGCACAGATATTGAGTAGGGGAAATTTTTCACAGTGGATTCAGCTAGACGGGTGTTTTTCGTGAAAGATTGGCGAGGGGGAACCAGAGATTGAAGTGTGTTATTTGTGTGCTTCTATGGTTATTCGATAGTTGCCGTATCACGCGCCATCTCAACGTTACGACCAGACAAGCCACGCCTATAGCCGCGTCATGGAACAACCAGACAGACGAGCCTCTAGACGACCCTAACAATTTAACAAGACTTTATTGTGGCCATTATAGATGCCGATAAAGGATTAAAACAATAGATGATCTGATTTGTGGTAAATAAATATATGTTCAACTTAATCAGTTATCGTATTCTTGTCATTGAAACCATATGCATTTCTCGCCCACAATATATAGAATAGAACAGTTCGTTTTCCGTTTCGGTTGCTGATATTAACATTAAAAGTTGTCTAAACTATTTTTCATTTTAAATTAAAAATACATTGTACTTAAAAATATAACTTATTTTTTTTTTATTCTACATAAGTAAAAAGAAGTTGGTTTAGCCGTTTTGCATTTCACATTTGTAAAAGAAAACAAGAAAACTAAAGTACAAGCCAAATTGAAATTGATTTTTTTTACGTTTGAATAAAAAATAATTATCAATGCAAAAACAGTCGTGTTCACGTCTAGTAAGTTTTTTTTTATTCAAGAAAATAAAAGGTATTCCTTAAAAGAAAACTCCCCCGCCTCAAAAAACAAAACAAAAAAAAACACGGCAAAAAAAAAAAAAAAAATATCCACCAAGAAAATAAAACAACGAAATAATCCGAAAAGCGCAAAGTTCAAGCAAAAAAAAAAAAAGAAAGAAAAACAAATGCCAGTTATCAATTTGGTTTCATTTCGTTTTCCGATACACTCGATCTGACTTGATCTTCCGTCTGGTCGGCCATATTAGATATTCATTTACACGAGACATACACATTTTAGTCATCATTTTCTCTAGTTCATTTGGGTGCAGTAAATAAACTTTTAACTCGAAATGACCCCTAATGTACTAATGTATAACATACGACACAGAAAAGAAACATTTATAATGCGTACACAGCTTTATTTTCTCATATAACCACCATACGCTATCAGTGGATTTTACCTGCATGTTATATGTAATTTAATTCTAAAATGGATAAGTATCGAAAATTTTACGAAAATCTGACCATTAGTTGATTTTTGCTAAATTTATTAAATACGGGTATGTTTTCACGTTCGGAATGTCTACTACATAGGAACGTTATTTTAAAGCGTCAATTATGTAAACACGATTTTCGTCTCGCAATTTTCGTTAGATGATAATTTTTTTTAAATTATTACTGGTTTATTTTGTCCTTCTTTTAAATGGTACAAAAGTTATACTGATAATATTAATTTATAATAAAGTTACATCGTGTTACATACAGGGTGGGGTAATTCTGTGGTGAATTTTGGCAGTCCCTATCGATCTTGGTTGTGATAACTGATTTTGAGACCTCTTTTTAATATTTGGATTGTGTAGATGGACTAGAAAAACGTGCCACCAACATCGTAACACCGTCTATAATTGCCGACTTAAATGATTTATGGAATAACCATGATGATACTCTTCGTTGATCTGGTCCCTATGCGCAAGAGAACTGCTAATAATTTTAACAACATACAAAAATAATGTAAATGCAAGACAAAAATCGTTCCTGTGTGTTGATGTTTTTGAAGCCATAGACATACACATTTTTAAGAAATCTAAAAAATAAATTCATGCATTCTCTACATTGGTTATGCATTTTGGTACCGGGTTATTTGTGAATAGTGTTTTCAGGTAAAATTCAAGTTTCACCCTATTTTTTTAATACTGACAACGCCCTCCCCTTCCAAAGGTTTAAAATCGCATTGGAAATTTTAAAAAAAAAAAACAATATTATTTCAGCACGGTACCAAAAATACATATGCACCCAAAATTGTATTCTGCATCGTTCAACGTTTTTAATATAAAAAAGAACATGTATTCATTGTAAAACTTCGGATCTTCAGTTTTAAGTCGGTTTTTCCATGACTCTCGGTAGGCAACGTCCGGGGAACGATGGAAACCGGCAGATTATACAGACTGCGCAAAGAGAAACGAATACGAGCCAACAGGCGATAAAAATAGTAAGAAAAATGTAAAGGAATGATTTTAATAAGAAAAATATATATAAAAAAGGGCAGAGTATCATTGTGTCAACGTATTATAAACAACCCCAACCTCCCATATTAAGAACGGCTTACGGAGTAAACACCACAAACCTCAGAAGTGGCTCTTAACACAGGGAGGTTTGACTGTATTCATTTCGAAAGCCGTTCTTAACATGGGGAGGTTGGATGTGTTTATACTACGTAAGAAAAATAGAAATAACTTTGCATACACAAGCAAAACAAAAGAATATTTATTGCGGACTTATTCTCATCTTTATTGGTTGTTGTTTCACGACGTTTCGCCCAACTATTCCTCTGGCCTTCGTCAGGTGGTAACCGCGACGAATAGAAACGTTGAATCTCCTAACTGCATTCTCAGCAATCCCTGCCATATGTAGTTGTTGTCGTCTCACCACGTTTTGACCAAGTAAGCATCTGGCCGGCTTTGGGTAGGATTGAAACCGCTATCTTCAGATAATGCTCATCTGGAACCGTAGTCTATCAACTGCGCCACTTGGCCAAAACGTGGCTTAAAATTTTAAATGCAAAATCAAGTATCATGCTTCACTTGTGATCTAAATAAAATCATTCATTTCGAACGCGCCGCAGTCACGTCAAAGAACCACTGTTGATTTTATGCGCCGGACCTTTCTGCCTGGGTGGTGATAATGGCTTGAATTTAAGTTTAATATACAAAAGACAAATATCTTGGTTCATTTGTGCTCTGAACAGAAACATTCATTTTGTCATTTTTTGTCATATCAAAGAACCGCCTGGTGTTTTTATATGTCGAGCCTTTCTGCTTGTGCGTAAATTAAACTTGCCACATCTCAATAATGAATTCAAATTAAAATAATATATAAAAATTAAAATTGTAATACTGACCCCCCCCCTTCCGAAGGTTAAAATGGCTTTGTAAATAAAAACCAATATTATTTCAGCACCAAAAATACAATAGTACCCAAAATTGTACTTTGTATTATTCAACGCATTTAATATTAAAAAAAAAAACATGTACTCATTTTCAATCTTCGGTACTTCTGCAGATTTAAGTAGGGTTTTTATTCCGGCGTTCTCTGTGGGCAATGCCCAGCGAACGACAAAAACCGCTGAATTATATTAAATTATATCGATCGATCATAAAATAAACGCGAACGAACAGACGTTAAAAAAATTAAATAAAAAGTAAAAGAATGATTTTAATAGGAAAAATAAAAGAAACGACAGAGTATAATTAAGCCGACGTATTACTAAAACCCGGAGCCTCCCTATGTTAAGAATGACTGTCGGAATAAACACCTCCCAACCTCAGAAGCCGTTCTTAACACAAGGAGGTCGGGCTGTTTATTTCGTAAGCCATTCTACACATGGAGTGGTTAAATGTATTTATACTTCGGTTGGGCAAGAAAAATCCACAAATAATTTTGCATACAAAAACAAAAAGAAATAAATGGAATGAAGTTAATTGTTACAATAATTTGCCACAACAGCAAACGTGGTTTTTTCCTGTATATTTTTATGTTTAATCGATAGACAAATGTATAAATATTCTTGTAAAAAATAAACTATCCCCGTTGCATGTGATTTTGTAAAAAAAAATACTCAACGTTTTTTTTTCAATATATTTTTATTCGCTTTACAAATGTATAAATAGTCTTTTAATAATAAACTTTAATAAATTTTATTATTTAGGGGAGAAAAAAAATCAACGGTCTGCCAAACAATTTTATCAATGCAAAGTCAGTTTCGTTTACGAAAAAAAAATCAACTCCATTCTCGTTGGATAATTTGGAATTTTAACGCGAGTTAAATGTGTAAACATTATTGTAAAATAAACATTATTCAATTTCAATCCTTATAAAATACAATGCACCGGTACGACAGGCAGAGCCTTATCACACAATTATTTTTTATTTACAAGCGTAAACATTGATGTCAGCTCCGTTAAAAATAAAAACGACTTATTTCACACCGTCTCTCTCATTCCCACTCTTTATCTGTAACTTTCCCTCACTATGAGTGTCTATAAACAGGACTTGTATCACGTAGCTGGTCATGTTTTGGGAGTGTAACATTTTCACAAGTAAATAATAGAAGATCAGAGTGTAAAAGCGGAACAAATCCGTGAATAATAAATAAAACGTAAGATTATTGTGCACGTACCGAAAAATGGCGGCGAGTTTAATAGTTGATAAGTGTTCGTTTATTTGGTGGAATAACCGAATGTTGGTATTGTAGAATGAATAGTGCTAATCCAATCAGCGGCGCCGGATATTTAAAAGGGAGAAATCATTATTTTTTCGGATTTAAGGGGTAGGAATGTGCGTATGTGTAAGAAATGTGTAGTCGGGAAAAGTATGGAAAAGTATAAAAGTACTCTGTGTAGAATGGTGTCGTAAGAGTTGTCGGTAAAGTGAGGGTGAAATTTTAGCTACTTTCTCTTTAGGTTAGGATCATGATGGTCATGGCGCTCCTAGGACTTAATGTAATTTTTCATTATAACGAACTGATGTGTATGTAATTGCGGTCTATAGTTAGATAACGTAATCGCTAATGCCATAAACGTAGTAAGGTTTTATGTGCCATCTTTTGTCAATCTAATGTAGTTTCATCCAGATAGGGAAAATTGCGTCTCTTATATTATTTATATACAAGATAATGAAATAATGTAGGTTCTCTTCTGTAGCCGCTTCAACGCTGTAAGAGGCGATAAATTGTTTTAGCTGCAACAATTTCTTTTCTGCAAAAATTCAGCCGATTCTGGAGCCTCCGTTATAAATATGTAGTCTTGTTTTTTTTTGTTTGTTTTGTTTTTTTAGTTTTATTTTGCTCAAGACGGCCTTTGTTTTTTGTTTTTAATTGCGAGACTCATAATTTAGAGTCCTGCAACTTAAGATATCTGGTTAAGCTCCAGATGGAGTGGGTTGGATGTTACAACTTTGAATAGCATCAGAAACTCTTTATTTCTGTCCTTGTAATTCTCGTAGTTTGACAACCTGGTTCTTCTCTACATTCCTATACCCTGGCCATTGACAATCGGGTTTCGCAATTTCTAAGGTTACTGTCCAATGGTTTTCAATAACTTTGCCATTAGAAGTAGCGAGGATGAACTAGCGAGTGAGCGTTTGGGGGTTTTTCATTATTAACTGTTGATGATAAGGAACGTATAGAGGAGTCAATCCGCAAATAATATCATAGTTTTAAGTGAGGAGATGCCATGGTGAAAACTGTTCGAATGAATCAACAAATGAATGGTAGCGTAGTTTAAAATGTGTTTCTGATGCATTGTTGAATGAAGCCAATTATGATTCTCTTTTTTACTTATGGGAGATGATATTTGTCTTTTAATTTAAAACCAATGTTAGTAAATGGATCGAGATTGAGGGAAGTATGTTAAATGATTTTGTTGACACGTTGTTTGCAATAGCTTTGCCACTGATGGTAACAAGTTACGGCTTGATAGTTTTGCATTATTGGCTGTTGATGATAAGGGACGTATAGGGGAGTCAATTAGCAAATAAAATCATGGTTGTAAGTGATGAGATGTCATGATCAAAACTGTTCGAATGAATCAACAAATGAATGGTAGTGTAGTTTAACATGTGTTTCTGATGCATTGTTGAAAGAAGCCAATTGTGATTCTCTTTTTTTATTATGAGAGATGATATTTTTGTTTCATTAAAAACAAAGAGACTTCTATCGCTGACAGGTTATTTTTAGGTCGGACCAGTTTATTGTTTTTCTTTTTAATGACGTCACTTTCTTTAAATATTCTCAGCCAGGATTTTATTTTATTTGCTACAAAGTTGGATTAGTGATAGCAAAACACTTTCATTTGATAAAAATCCATGGGTTTTATGAGTTTTTAATTCTCTATTTGTTGCCACAAGTGATGGAGATACACGGATCTGCATAGATTTTATCAAGACTTTATATATGAAATCGTCTCATTTCTGTCCTTTATCTTGGGTGCCGGCATTTGCTTGTATTTTTTCATATTATGTTTTATATATGATTAGCTTATGGTTTACGACTTTTTGATTAATAGCTACTTTATAATGAAAAGTATCCGCATTGCATGCCCAAAAAAACCTATAAAGAAAGCCTGAAGACATCCGAGGACGATGTTAAGTAAGAATTTCAGTTATTTTCAGTAAACATTTATTTTTTAAGAGTAAATTTTTATGTTTCAATAAAGATGATGTAAACATTGAGTTTATTTTTGTTCTCATACAAGTTTACCAAGTATGAGTTCTGAAATGTTTTGCAAGATATTGATTACGGGAATTTTAATATTAACATTGTTCACATGAATATGGTTTTAACATTTTATGGTGTTTCCTATGTTTCGTCAGATCTGTTCTACTAAAACATGAATATACACATATTTTACAAGAATATGGGTTTCCCCTAACGTGAAATTTCATGTGGTTCGCTAGACTATGTTTGTATGCACATGAATAATCACATAGTTTACAAGAATATGTTTTTTCTCCAGAGTGAGTTCTTTTGTGTCTCTTTAGCTCTGATTTATTTGAACATGAATATTTACACACTTCACAAGAATATGGCTTTTCCCCAGAGTGAGTTCTTTTGTGTCTCGTTAGACTTGATTTAACTGAAAATGAAGAGTAACATACTTCACAAGAATATGGCTTTTCCCCGGAGTGAGTTCTTTTGTGTCTCGTTAGATTATGCTTATATGAAGATGAATATTGACATTGTTTACAAGAATATTTCTTTTTACCAGTGTTAGTTCTCATATTCATCGCTGGATTTGGTTTCTTAGAAAATGCATTTTCCCTTTGTTCCCAAGAATATGGGTTTTCTCCAGGGTGAGTACTCATATGCATCTCTGGATTTGGTTTCTCTGAACTTGAATATTGATATTGTTCACGAGAATATGTCATTTCACCAGTGTTTGTTCTCATATTCATCGCTAGATTTTGTTTATCAGGACTGGAATAATCCCATTGTTCCCAAGAATATGGCTTTTTTCCTGTGTGAGTACTCATATGCATCGGTAGATTTGGTTTCTCAGAATGTGAATATTGACCTTGTTCACTAGAATACGACTTTTCCTCCGTTTGAATACTCATATACATCGGTAGATTTGATTTCTCTGAACTTGAATATCGATATTGTTCACGGGGATAGGGATTTTCTCCAGGGTTACTACTCATATTCATTGCTAGATTTGGTAGCTCAGAAAATAAATTTTCCCATAGTTCCCATGAATATGGGTTTTCTACAGTGTAAGTACTCATATGCGTCGCTAGATTTGGTTTCTCTGAACTTGAATATTGACAAATATGAGATTGTTTTGCCACAGATGACAGTTTATATCTTCAAACACGAATATGATTTTCTCTGTAGGAAATATTAAAGAAAATATAGACTCGTTCAGGTTCAACACAAGCGTTCAAGCAGGAACATCTGCAAAGAAAAAATAAATATAATTTTATTGTTGCCAATATCATTTTAAGTGATTTGTATTAAAATATTTGAAATTTTCATCGTTATGGAATTTGTTTGATTGTTTAAGAACAATTATTTAGAGATTTCGCTTTTATATTAATACAATCATAACTACGATTAATGTCTTTTATATTGATACAATCATAACTATGATGAATATCTTTTATATTGATACAATCATAACGATGATGAATATCTTTTATATTGATACAATCATAACGATGATGAATATCTTTTATATTGATACAATCATAACTATGATGGATATCTTTTATATTGATACAATCATAACTATGATGGATATCTTTTATATTGATACAATCATAACTATGATGAATATCTTTTATATTGATACAATCATAACTATGATGAATATCTTTTATATTGATACAATCATAACTATGATGAATATCTTTTATATTGATACAATCATAACTATGATGAATATCTTTTATATTGATACAATCATAACTATGATGAATATCTTTTATATTGATACAATCATAACTATGATGAATATCTTTTATATTGATACAATCATAACTATGATGAATATCTTTTATATTGATACAATCATAACTATGATGAATATCTTTTATATTGATACAATCATAACTATGATGAATATCTTTTATATTGATACAATCATAACTATGATGAATATCTTTTATATTGATACAATCATAACTATGATGAATATCTTTTATATTGATACAATCATAACTACGATGAATATCTTTTATATTGATACAATCATAACTACGATGAATATCTTTTATATTGATACAATCATAACTACGATGAATATCTTTTATATTGATACAATCATAGCTAGGATGAATATCTTTTATATTGATACAATCATAGCTAGGATGAATATCTTTTATATTGATACAATCATAGCTAGGATGAATATCTTTTATATTGATACAATCATAGCTAGGATGAATATCTTTTATATTGATACAATCATAACTAGGATGAATATCTTTTATATTGATACAATCATAACTAGGATTAATATCTTTTATATTGATACAATCATAACTAGGATGAATATCTTTTATATTGATACAATCATAACTACGATGAATATCTTATGTATATGTTTATTCAATTTTCACCCCAAACAAGGCAGAGTGCACCTTTTTAGTAAGGGTTACTATCGGGGACATAAGTTTCAGGCGTATTATGAAGAGAGATGAGTGGGAAGATGTCTGTTTACATGACACTTGAACTTCTTCATGCCAGTATAGTTGTGAAAGCAGAAACCCGGGAGCGAGTTTCAAAGTCTAGCAGTCCTGGGGAAGAAACTATTGGAGTAGAAGGCTTTTTTACACCTAGTGATCTCTACTTTGAAGGAATGACATTTAGGTGCTTGCCACGTTTGTCGGGGGTGCTCACATCGAGGCGTACAAGTGCTTGTAGTTCGTCAGAGCATTCATCATTAAAGTAGTTTTAGAACATGCAGAGGGATGCAACATTTCGTCTATATGACATAGGTTATGAACTGTCATCTAAGCTTCGGCATATCAGGTTTGCGACTCTCTTTTGAACCCTGTCAAGAAGTAAGAGACAAGTGGCAGATGCACAAGCCCAACTGTGAAAACAGTACTCCATACATGGACGAATGGTGGCCTCAGAGGTATAGGATACTTTAAGGCATAAGTAGTTTTCTAGCACGTTACAGAGAGCCCACTTTTTGGCAGCAGCCTTGGAAAAGCTCACAATGTATCTATTCCAGTTCATGTTCCCTGTAAATGTTAGGCCGAGAAGTTTAAAGGAAGTACTTTAGGGTAATGTTTTTTAAACATTTCTGTTGGTGGTAGAGAAGGTTTCTTATAGTTATTGAAGGAAACAAGCTTAGTCTTGGCAGCATTGAATGTGGCCCTCCATTTTTGTCCCCATTCCACTACAGATTGGAACCCATCCTCTAGTGTTTCTGCCATTTCCTTACATATGTGTTCATTTGTTTTTCCCTCGTGCCTGGTATAGAGTGTGGTGTCATCAGCAAATATACCCATCTATGAAACAATTTTATCAGAGGTCATCCATGAATATCAAGAAAAATAAAGGTCCAAGGATAGACCCATGAGGTACTCCCGCATTTATATCATACTAGCAAAAGTACCCGTCGTTGACTGGGTTCAAAAACAGCCTACAGAAAACAGACTCTGATTTATTAAAGTACTAGCGGGGGTACCCGGCGTTGCCCGGGTGTTTGTAGGTGTGTGTGGTGTTAAATAAAAAAGAAACCGGGGGTAGGTTCGAACCCGAAGCCCTGAGGCGAAGTTTGAAAATAAAATCGGCCAGCCAGAATGAGTTACTGAAAGATGTTTGAATTTATTTAAGTAAGAACCAAATTGACAGGTGCGCGCCAGGAAGTCGTCGAGCGTTACGACGACGACGAAGGTTTGTTTGTTATAAGCGAAGTAAAAAAAGAAAACGTTTTAATTAAGCAGGGGGGTAATCAAAACCTCGGAAAAACACAAAACTAACGTAAGGCAAACGAACGATTAAAACAGAACAACGAACACGTGAAAAATGGCTTAAATAAGCCTGTTTCGATATTAAAATTTAAAAAAAAATCGGTGGGTATCCGGGTGTTTTGGTGTGTGTGGTCGGCGCTGGATAATCTAAGTTTAAAGAAAAATCAGAAAAACGAACGTTACGTGAAAAATTGCTTAAATAACTCTGGGTCAATATTTAAATTTAAAAAATCGAA
Organism: Euprymna scolopes; assembly: GCF_053919585.1. Lineage (NCBI taxonomy): Eukaryota > Metazoa > Mollusca > Cephalopoda > Sepiida > Sepiolidae > Euprymna > Euprymna scolopes. The sequence continues at coordinate 172,112,089 of NC_136527.1, forward strand.
CAAAAAAAAAGACATCTCACACAACGATTCGAACCCAAAACGTTTAGATAATGAGCCAACGTTCTAATCGACTGACCTAACGCGACGTACATGAAATTTGTTCAGTTTTTCAACTATTTAAAGTAAATCAGGTCATGACGTCATCTGGCGCATGCATAGAACCGCTCGTCGTCACGAGAAAACCGTTTTTGTTGACCCCCCCCCCTGTCGAAAATTATCGATTTCAGGGTGAAAAATGAATGTTTTTGGCAAATTTTTCAATAATTTTCGAGCGAAGGATGATGCTTCGATATGATACCGTGTTTGTGAATGTTCGTCATGTCTGTCGAAAGTTTTTAGCAGACACACAAACATACACACATACAAACATTTTCGCTTTTATATATATATAGATTTCATTTACGACCGTCAAGGACAACCTAGATTTTTCTGTTATCTAAGAAGGATTTAATTACTTTATGTATTCTTCCAGTGATACAATATAATCTAATTTTCCTTAAAAAATTATTGTGCCATACCCTGTCAGAAGCCTTAGATATATCGGGGGCTACCGCTCTACCCTCCCGTGTTTTTTTTCCAGTGAACGGTATATACGTTCATAGATTACAGTTAGGATATCTGCTCTGGAATCGGCTAGCATAAATCCATATTGATTGTCGGTCAAGGGTTTAGCAGTTGTACAGTGATGGACTAGAGGTTGATTAATTAAAGACTAAAATATTTTGGCGAGAAGCGGGAGAAGGCTAATGGGGCCATAATTTACTGTATCAGTTCTTTCGCCAAAATTCTGGAAACTAGCACCACAGAAGAAAATAAGTGAAAAGTCTAGTCTGACGAATTGGTAGCATTTTTCTCGGCTAATGAACAGCATTTTTTTAACAGCACAGAGCTGGGATGAGATCGGGTCCACATGCTTTTGAGGTGTCTAGGTTTTTTTATGCTTCTTTTTTTTTTTACAAGTTGATCACCACTTATCAAGGCCCGGAAGATAAGTGAAAATGAGATTAAATAAAAACCATCTGTTTTTAATAAAAACAAAAATAAAAAAACGTATCTAGTCTGATGACTTTGTAGCATTTTTCTCGGCTAATGAACAGTTGTGGTCATATATATATATATATATATATATATATATATATATATATATATATATATATTATGAATATCCGAGAACTGCTGCATTTTTTTTCACCAGATACCGCGTTTTTAATTATGTATTAACACGTAATCGCTTAAAGAAGAAAAATCCCAGCTTACCAAGTGATTTAAATCTTTTACATTTTTATGCCATATTTATCTGTGCTATTTTTTTTTTAATTTATATTTGATGTTATTCAAATGTATAACTTTTGTTTAACATTGATTAAATCATAAAGTAAGGTTTAATGATTATTACGGACATAATCCAACGGGGATTGCGAAACCCAAAAATCGACGGAATTTGATGCTTTTAGGCAGATTTTAAAGAACAAAATTATTAAATCTATATCGAAATATTGATTTAGAATAAAATGCTAATTCTATGGATGGGGCAGTGTCAGTCCCAGAAAAGCGGATTTTTGGCGGACCTGTACGAGAATGCTCATCCCCTAAAAAAGTCGTTTTTTCACTATTTTTCAAAAGTGTTTTGGTACTTGTACAGTTTAGTCACGACATTAAAAAATGAAAATATCGAAAAAGTTTATATTGTACGTATCCGTTATGGAATGAAGTTCTCCGAAAAGAAAATTCACTTAATTTAATCAAGTAGTTTTTATTTTACAGCAAAAAATAATTTTATGATACCGAGCAAAAGGGAGTATCGGCGGTTTACATGGAGTTATTTCCCGTGGAGTGTTCAAAAAGCCAAACATTTTTTTTTTAAATCCAAGATGTCTGCCTTCAATGTGCTGTCATAACGTGTTTTTCCGTTGTAAAAAAAAAAAAAAAAAAAAAAAAAAAAATACTCGATAAAACTAACTTTTGTTTAACATTGATTAAATCATAAAGTAAGGTTTAATGATTATTACGGACATGATCCAACGGGGATTGCGAAACCCAGAAATCGACGGAATTTGATGATTTTAGGCAGATTTTAAAGAACAAAATTATTAAATCTATATCGAAATATTGATTAAAAAAAAAAACAAACAATGAAGTTCTCCGAAAAAAAATCACTTAATTTAATCAAGTAGTTTTTATTTTACAGCAAAAAATGATTTTATGATAACAAGCAAAAGGTTCCATTTTTAGGACGAAACGCGAGTAATAAAGATGGGGAGGGAGTATCGGCAGTTTACATGGAGTTATCTCCCGTGGAGTGTTCAAAAATACAAAAAAAAATTTTTTTAATCCAAGATACCTGCCTTCAACGTGCTGTCATAAAAACGTGTTTTTCTGTTGTAAAAAAAAAAAAAAAAAAAAAAAAAGTACTCGATAAAATTAAGTGAAATTTTTATCGGAGATCTACAGTTCAAAACAGATACGTATAAAATAATCTTTTTTCGATATTTTCATTTTTTTAATGCCTTGATTAAACTGTACAAGTACCGTTTTTTTCTAACGACGATTATCATAAATTAGATTTAAGTATCAAATTAACAAAAAAAAAAATTGAAAAATAAAGTAATGTAATGCCTTTTAAGAAGGGATGTTAATTACATAACAGGTCGGTAAAAGATAGCTACGGGCAAAATGAATGCCGATGCTCAAAATGTATAAACATTTTGACCCCACCCTTTACTTAAAAAAAAAAAAAAAAAAAAAAAAAAATCACCAAAAATCAGAAAATTAACCAATTTTAATAAAATTTTCAGTATTTACCAAATGATGATCGCGGAATAGATTGAACGAATTATTTTTATTTTAATCTGAGTGAAAATGTATTCTGTTTAAACAAAAATTACCTTTACTAAAGTTATAGTTTTCAGTAGTAAATAAAAAACGCAAGACTTTATTTTTTTCTTTTTTAAGTTAATAAAGCATCGTAATTTGTAAAAATAGAAATAAAATAATTTTCATAGAAACATTACGAAAAAAGCCCCTAAATCCGTATTAATGAATTCTATATATAGAATTCATTAATACGGATTTATAATTGTAAAAAATAGTTCTACTTTTTTTTTTAATTACGCGTTTCGCATAATTTATATATGCAAGACTTTAATAATTTCCTGGCTCGCAAGAATGTGAAACTTTCGGCGTAGCATATGTTTTTATATAATATTGAACAATAATTAAGAAAAAATAATAATTTAAAAATAGGAACCTGGAAAAATAATTAAATTAAAAAATGCAAAAATTAATACAATCGTTCAGGAATGGATTAGGGTTAGGGTTAGGGTTTGGCTTAGGCTTAGGGTTTGCTTTTGCTCTTCTACTATTCCTTATATTATTGAATAACATCCTTGATAAAATTGTCACTAGGATGGGTTAGGGTTAGGGTTTGGCTTAGGCTTAGGGTTAGGGTTTGCTTTTGCTTTTGCTCTTCCTTTTGCTTATGTTCACAAAATTTTAGTTTTTTACGTTTTGTGAACACCAGAATCACTCGGGTTGGTGCTAATTAATATATGTTTTGTACAAACACGGTGTTTTTTTTTTTCATTCAATTCAATATCTTAGGACTTTACTAATAATCCTATAAATTGACCCTGAAAATTAACTTTTATTTTTTAAAGATTTTTTTTTTTACAATTAATTTATTTAACTTCAAAATTTAGCTGAATTAGGTAGCTCGCCGTGAAAACATTTTCATAACTTTTTTTTTTCACGTGTACAAATATTTCTTTTCTTTTTTGAAATTAAGTTCAGTCCTTAATCTTTCAAATACAATCAAAAATTAGTCGGAAACCTTAAAAAATAAATTATGATAAATCGGTTTTCAAAACTAGGTCCCCCATTTCTGTCAGCCCATTTTTGGCCGGACCTATAAAAGAAATGGATCCTAAGGTAGCAATGAAGTAGATTTTCATTAAGTTGTTTTTTTTTCTTATAAAGTTATTATGTCATCTGTGATAATGGCCAAAAGAAAGTTAAAAAAAAAATTGTAAAACACGCATTTTAGAGGGTGAGAAATCTCGTACAGATCCGCCGTATTTTTCTTCCGGTAGGTAGCGGGGGAGGGGTCTCAAGTTTCCGCTAGGTGGCAGTGTCGGTTGTAGAGAAGTAGATTTGGTAAAAACATGGCCGCTAAAGAATACAATGCAGAATACTGTTTTTTATATCTCGATTACCACTGTCTTTTCAAAATTTCAATGCGGTTTTCGTATTCAGCATAGTCGAAAACCTATTTAAGTCGTCATCTTAAAGAACATTGTGGACCTAATGTAAAAAATTACCCTTTATTTTTTTGTTACACCTCATTGTAATGATGTATTCTATATGACATATTCCTGAATAAATCGTTTTTTTTTTCTGGAAAAAAATATTACCTTTTTCTTCAGTATATACAAAACATGAACCATTCTTGGTTTAGTCAGGATTTGTACCTATTCTATACTTTAACCTTGCAATTGTAATAAAAAAACAAAACTTTAATTAAACTTAGAAATACGATTTAAGAAATAGTGCGGATCAGTAAGTGCACCATCTATTCTAAAATGTTTGTACAAACATCCACAAAATTATCTTTTAATAATGGATGATCTCATACAGAATATTTTTTTAATATTTTTATATAAAAAGAAATAAAATGATTTTTAAATAATATTTCACTTATTTTAGAATATGCCTTATGAAATATGTTTAATATAAATAATATATTTTAATTATATCATTTAATATTCCTTGACATTTGAATAGTAACATACATTTATAAAAACAAGTACCCCATATAGCTTATTCGTGAAAATATTTCTTTAATTTAAATGCGTACATATTCATTTTTAAATATATTTTAGAATTTAGCAGAGAACCCCGCAAACAAAAATTTAAAATATATGAGTGAAAAATTAAAATGTATTGCAGCTAAATATGACCAAAGGCAATATAAATTATAGTTTTGACTACATAGATAAGTTTTGTGTGGTTTAACATATTTTAAAGCGTCTATTTAATTCTAAACACAAGTAGTAACGAGTTCGGGAGTTAGAACGACAAGATGGCCGACATTCAACTGCGAAGTCTCGATAATCACTTAAATCATGAAAACAAAGCAAACTAGAAACTTGTACTAGTGCACTTATTGATCCGTGCTGAAATATTAACGTTATTATTTAAAATAACATTCTTAACATGGGGAGGGGGTGTTTGGTACCTATTCCATACTTTAACCTTACAATTGAATAAAAAAAATCATAAAATTTTAATTAAACTTGGAAATACGATTTAAAAAATAGCGCGGATCAGTAAGTGCACCTAGAAACTTATACTTGTCGGCCATATTTTCTTTATAACTTTGCAATTCGGCCTTATCTGTTTTTAGAATAAAAAGGTGCAGTGCGTGCAATTACTGATCCGCGCTATTTTTGAAATCGTATTTCCAGGTTTAATTAAAATTTTATGTGTTTTTTATTCAATTGTAAGGTTAAAGTATAGAATAGGTACAAACCACCCTCCCTTCATCATGTTAAGAATGGCTTTTGAAATAATAACATTATTTCAGCACGGATCAATAAGTGCACTCACTACCAACTAAAAAAAAAAAAAAGAAGAGGATTCCGTCCGCTCGCAAGAAGAGTAACTTTTTTTTTTATTTATTTGATTACATTTTTTTATATATTAAGAATTTTACCTTTTTTTTTTGTTCGTTTTGTCTTTGCTAAATATATATATTTATAACTTTTATAATTGTTTTGTTAAAATAATAATTAGAAAAACTTATAATCGGACTTTTTTTTACAGATTATATTGCCTTTTTCTTTCGATTGGATGTTGAGGTTAAATTCAATTCTTATGGTTTCGGTTGTTAATTCAATTTTTGACGAAAATACAGATGATGTTTTTTTTGCACTCAATATCACCATGTTAAGCATGGATTTCGAAATACCGTTAGTATTTTAGCACGGTCCGTGTTTTGTAGAAGTAAGAAAAAGGGTACTCATGCAGAGAGTAATCCGAGCTAAAATAATAACGTTATTATTTTTAAAAAGCCATTCTTAACATGGGAGGGGAGGGGGTTTTGTACCTCTTTTGTACTTTAACCTTACCATTGAATAAAAAAAAAAAAAAAAAAAAAAAATTTAATTAAACGTTGAAATACGATTTAAAAAATAGCGCGGATCACTCTCTGCATTAGCACCACAAAAAGGAACTTGCAATTTCATTAAAAAAAAAAAAAAAAAAGGGTTTATTAAATT
>NC_136527.1:172123363-172240863 GCF_053919585.1 Euprymna scolopes
GGAAGATAAAAATCACGGCCCAATCCTTAATCTGCGGCATTCTTGCGTTGACAAAATCTTTGTGTATTTTACTGCATTCATTTTTCCTTCTATGTTTGCAATTCCTCTAACTCCATTCGCAGAAAAGAAGTCTAAATCATCACACATCCACATCTAAATTTTCCTGGGGGAATAGTATTAGATGGTTTAATTCTATGCCATTTTTCCTTCATATACAGGTGCGCATGTTTCTTCCGAAAATCTCAATTTTAGCTTCATCTGACGAAATAACTTTGTTCCAGAAGTCATCCGATTCATATTAATATTTAAAAACAAATCTCAAATCATCTTTCACATGTCTTGGACTCAACAATGGAGTCTTTCTAGAATACAAACCTGTACGATTCAACAATTTCTTGGTTGTGTTCTTGCTTACTTCAATATCAGCTTTCTGCAAATCCCTCTGAATTTCTGAACGAGTTAGAAATGGTTCTTTCTTCACGTTACAAGCCATGTAACGAGCAGTGACCATTTACTATACTTAAGAGATTTTTTTCCAATTTATCATGAAAGTCCCAACTGTACTCATCATCAAATTTAGTTCTGAAGCAATTTTCCTCTACTGTTTTCCATCTTTATGCTTTGTTATAATTTCATCATTAGTCAATTCCTTTGTTTTACCATTGTAAAACAGTAATGAAAGAGAAAACCTTCGCACTGTCTGAGAGCTGTTATCAACTGACGTATAAGGAGCTAAAACTCTGAGGTGCCTTCTGATTGGCTGAGATATCGTAGCAAGATGAAATGACTGCTTAAGAATGAAATTCCTGCTTGGTTGAAATAGTATAACAAGATGAAATGACTGCTTAAGAATAAGATTTGACAATGTGTTAAATACTTTTGCATGTGTGTAATATAATTTTTGGTTAATAAATATTTGTCAACTAAGTATATTTTTATTTCCGTCTTATTTTTAAATAGTTAATATCTGTCCAAAGATTGAGTGTAAATTTTATTCGAATTAACTGCATATTCTTGGGAAATACGAAAAAAAAACAATGTACCAAATACTTTTGCTACACAATGTATATATATATATATATATATATATATATATATATATATATATATATATATATATATATATATATATATATATATATATATATAATATATATATATATATTTTATATTATCTATTAATTATATATATTTATAATTAAACCTATATATATATTATAATATATGTGTATATATATTATAATATATATATATTATAATATATATATATATATATTTATATTATCTATTAATTATATATATTTATAATTAAAAGGTATTTACGGAGGTATTTACGTTGAAGGGTCACAATATGTTGTAGTTCTTCGGATCACCTACCATTAAAGTATTTGTAAAACATTTCGCTGATGGCATAGCGGTTTAAGCCTAGCTGATAGTGCGTGATCTATTAAGTTGGCAACTCTCTTTTGAAGCTTGTCTAAGATGAAGAGACAAGAAGCAGATGCAGCAAACTTGGGCGAATGGTGGTCTTGTAGATGTACACGATTCTCTAAGGCGAATGTTCTTTTGCAGCAGCTTTGGAAATGCACTCAATGTATCCGTTCGAACTCATGTTCCCCGTGAATGTTAAGCCGACCAGTTTTAATGAACTACTATCAGTTAATGTATCAGTTGCCAAGGTTTCTTGTAGTTATTAAAGGAAAGGAGCTTAGTCTTGGAAGCATTGAATGTGAACATCTATTTTTCTCCCCATTCCATCACAGATTGGCTTAGATACGTGTACATTCGTTTTCCCCTCGTGCCTGTTATAGAGCCTGGTGTCGTCAGCAAATATACCCATGTCAGAGACATTTTTTTTTCAGGGAGGTCATTTATGAATATCAGGGATAATAAAGGTCCTAGGATTGACCCCTGAGGTAATCTCGCATTGATATATTGTTTTAACGTACTTTCATCGAGGACAACATGGATTCATTTCTTAAGAAGGATTTAACTATATTAAGTATTCGTCTAGTAATACCATATGATCTTTTGAAGGTTTTGTTTGTAAAAAAAGAGACAGAGAAGAAGAGAGAAAAAGTAAAAAAAGTTAAAAGAACCTTGCAACCTGCATGTTTTTATTTTCAGAAAAAAATAAAGAGAAAATAACTTGAATTTAAAGACTTGAAGAAAGAATATTTTCTAATTTGTATGTTCTTTTCATTTCAGTTTTTCTTTCAAGTAAGAATTGTGTTTTATAATGTTTTTTTTTAATTTTTTATTTCATATGTTACCTTACATGTTTTGAAAACCTGAGCTTAGGAAAATATAAGCAACCGTAATATTTTATTGTTTTTTTTTTTAAATAAATTCGTATCATTTTAAATTCATTTCGGGTCGTTATTTCATTTGTTCATTCTTCTTTGCTTTGCTTGTTAATTTCCACCTTTTCCCCCCTTTGATTTGTTACTTTTAAAAGCGGATTTTGGTGACGACCCCAAAAACCCGTCACCATGTCAGAATGTCCCATCAGTTAAATTGTCTTTTCAACATTAAATGATTTTGTGATTCATTTTTGTATAATTCTTAATTAATAAAAACGACAAATTATTTTTTTTTACTTTTACATTTTCACAGTCAATAAATTTTTGTGTAGAAAATATGATTTAATGTTTGTTTTGAAAATTGTTTATTTGTCGAGATTTGTACACGTTTTTATGAAATATGAATCGGGGTGCATTACAATAAAATGTCAACATCCTAATGCTTAAACAAGACGTAATTACACCAACGACCAGAACTACGAACCGAATATTTTTGGCAATATAAATATAGTTTCTAACGGATTGATGGTTGTTCCACACTGAGATACAAAATCAATCTTTAATCACAAACATTCCTTTAACAACAAAAGTGACGATATATTGTGTTTTCTTGTTTTCCTTTTTCTTTTTTCCATAGACATCACCACTTATCAAGGCCGGGAGACCACTCAAGGATAAGGGTTAAAGAGTGTACAGTAGTCAAAAGGACAATATAGTAACCGATAGTAATGGAAGTTCGTTAAATTTGTTAACTTACGTGGAACGGCTCATGAGAAACTTGTTCACGTTGGACTTGAAGACAACCATATGGAAAGCAGGAAAGCGGAAGAGAATTTCACAGGCGTTCAGTTTTAAGAAAGAAGCTTTGATTATGGAATCTACGGTTAGGTTTAGGCACAAATAAAGAGTTGGGGGATTATTGATAATGTTTTCAGCTAGACGAGTGTTTCTTGTAAAAGTTTGGCGAGGGGGGGACCATAGATTGAAGCTCAGTCGAAAACTTTCCATGAAAATAATGATAAAGCAGAGACAAACTCGCAACATCTCTTCTATGAGATAGAGGTTGCAGCGAAGAGAAAAGAACATCTACGAGGCCACGAAGTCTATTTTGAAGCCTATTAAGGCAAGACAAGTCCTTTCTAGCAGCTCCTGCCCAGATGTGGCAACAGTATTCCATGCTTGGGCGTACCTGGCTCTTATATAGATAGAGAATTGCATCAGCGGTGAGTTATCTACTGGATCGATAGAAGGATCCGACCATTTTTCCAGCGGCGTTGGCAACAGATTTGATGTACGCATTCCATTTAAGATCAGGAGTAAAGGTCAAGCCGAGAAGCTTACAAAGATATTGTTTCAACCTCATTCTTACAACCAATCAGCCAATTCCCTCCTTCAATTATGACAGACAACACATCAAATCGATCATGGTCATTTGCATGTCATTGCTTTTCAGAGAATCTTCGGCTGCTGCTGCTGCTACAGTTATAATCAAAGAAAAGGCAAAGGTGGACATAACATGTTTAACCTTTATTGACAAGAAGATAAAACTCCAGTTCGAAATGGGGATGGCTGTTTCTGAGGGCGAAGATGACTGCGAACTAAATGAATTAAACGAACGGTCTACACGTTGCCAGTTTAACGTGCACCAGCTGACCAAACATATATGGAACGTGTTTCGTCTTCTCCGACTTATCAGAGTGGCTGAATCTAGCGTGGCTCGAAATCGGGCCCCCATGAAATAAGCCCAAACCTCTACCACGGGACCATCGCACAAGACTGTTGGATCATCGGGGGGGGGGTCTGTAGATGTTGTTTATTTGTTTTTGTTTGCGATCATTTTTTAATAAATTCAAACAAAAACAAATAAACAACATCTACATTTTAAAAAAACCCGATGGTAGAGATTTACGCTTCTTATAAGTGGGAGAGGGGTCGTGATTGTGAATCACGTTACATTCAGCAACTCTGATGACTCGTAGACGACCAAACACGTGTCAGTGGATAATTGCATTTTAAAAACAATACATATTATTCCCAACTCGCAATTTGGTAAAAATACAATTTCGTATAAATAATTTTAATGCCCATGGTATCGCACAGTTCCCGATAAATCACGTCTCACACGTGATTTTGAGGTGCGCCATGTCACCATGAAAGCAGGTTGCTGGGTGGTGGGGCAGAAACGTTCAGACCTGTGTAGAGTAAATATCGTCAGACTTGTCCAAACTTGTTTACATTTGACTTGAAGGCAACGATATTGTGGTCGTTCAAGAAGCAAGTCAGCCGAACAGTGTTCCATAGGCGAGTAGTTCTAAGAAAGAAGCGTTCAGAACTGTGTAGAGAGAACAACGTCAGATTTTTTTGAACTTGTTTACATTGGACTTGAAGGCAACGATATTGTAGTCGGTCGATGAGCAAACCAGCAGAACAGTGTTGCATAGGCGGGCAGTTTTAAGAAAAAAAAACGTTTAGACCTGTGTAGAGTGAACAACGTCAGGCTCTTCCGAATTTGTTTACAGTGGACTTTAAGGCATCGATACGGTCAAACCAGTAGAACAGTGTACAATGAACATCGTCGAGCGACTCGTCAGATTTTTCCGATTCAAACAAAAAAGAATTCATCCGATTTTTGTTTATTGAATTGCTTACAAAGAAAGATAACTTCTTTTTTTCAATATTTTATTTGCTAACTTTTAACAATTCAATGCATTTAAATCAGTGTAATTTTATGTCAATCTTGATTTCCCCGTTGCCCGTAGACAGCCTTACTTAAAGAAATTTAAACGGTAAAATGTGTAGTTTTCCACTCAAAATGGCTGCCGACTGTGAAGTCACTTTAACGTTTTTTATTTAAAATCAGTGACTCCAAAAATCTATACATGAATTATAGAAATCAATTTGCTAAAAAAATACGTTCCTTTTTATTTCAATTTTACTAGGAAAAAAATAAGTTCGTCTTATAAATTGATTCGTAACTGAACAAACACTAATTTAACGAACTTTTTTTCTTTCAAATTAAATTACAATTTCACTTTTTGTACTTATACATAACACGGACCGTGCTGAAATAGTAACGTTATTATTTAGAAACACATGCTTAACATGGCGAGAGGGAACATGAAACATTATTCTGTCGTTTCATCTAAAATTTATTAAACAACAAAAACCATAAGAATTGAATTTAACTTGAACATCATGTCTATCATGGAATAGTTCGTGTAATGTAAACAGACAACTTGTTGCTCAACTCCCTACATAGTGTCCTTACAATTATGTCCCAGCTCTCCACGTCTGTGCGTTGTTTGGGGAGAAAACGCAATAATTTTTTTTTGTTTCAATTATAAAAACATTTTTAAATATATTTATATATATGTATATTTATAAATATGTATCTTAGAATATATCTGAATATATAAATAAATATATATTTTTAACACCCACCCACACCAATATATATACATAATATATATATATATATATATATATATATATATATATATATAGATATATAGATATATATATATACAAATATATCTATACATATTTAATTGAAATACATATATTTGCATATTTAAACACACACACATATACATATATACATATATATATATATATATATATATATATATATATATATATATATATATATATATATATATATATGTATATGTATGTTAACAGTTAGCAGATAACTAACGCAGAACAGATACCTTAGACGTATTCGATTTATCACCTTAATTTATCATAGTGTTATGATTGGACAATACGTTTAAACTTGACATAATACCGTTTAAACTTGACATAATACCGTTTCATCACACGTAATTAACGTACTTTTAAAAATTGAGAAAGTTTTATTATAATATTTTATTGTTTTTTGTCGCTTTTAATCTGTTTAAAATGTTTATATTTTTATATTCATTGTATCCTTACGTTCTTCCTTCAGTTATTTTTTTTTTAAATACACGTTTGGATCAATTTAGTAAAGAAATACAAATCGACCAATGTTCCTGTTTTGAACACAAACAAAATAGTAATAACCAATTTTTTTATCCGTTTTTTATTTAAGGTAAGATTTTTTTCGATATTTTATTTCCTTACTTTTAACAATCCCATGCATTTGAAATCCTATTTTCCCATAACTTTTAGTTATTTTAATGCATTTCAAACAAGTGTTTTATTTTTTATTTTATTTTATTTATTTATTTTTGCTATGAAAATCTCGATTTACCCCTTTGGGTTTGTATTACTGTACACATAGATTCGAAAAAGTAGTCAAAAAACAAATATATAACAAATAAATGTTATCAAAGGCAAGATAAGTTACTTTTCTGCCAAACTGGCTAGCGATTTTCTGGACATTTCTTTCTCCTGATCTCGCGGGTTTTTTTTTAAATCTCAGTTGACAACATTGCATCATACGCGACAAATAAGAGAAAACCAATAAACAAACGATATTATTAGTAGATAAAAATGGTTTGTATTACTGTACACATAGATTCGAAAAAGTAGTCAAAAAACAAATATATAACAAATAAATGTTATCAAAGGAAAGATAAGTTACTTTTATACCAAACTGGATATAATTCCCGTGTTTTTATTCAATTTAACATGTTTATTCAGCTCGAAAAACATGCAGTGTTTACCGATGTATTGGAAAATTCAAAATGGCGGCCGACTCTCTCTTAAACACGGTAAGTTCGGGAAAAGGTATTATAAATAATAAACTAGACAAAATACTGTTAGAAATTCGCTCAATATATATTACCGTGACATAGGTTGACATATATTCGGTGTTTTTTTTTAAATAGTATTTTGTCTAGTTTATTATTTATAACACCTTTTCCCGAACTTACCGTGTTTAAGAGAGTCGGCCGCCATTTTGAATGGTCCAATACATCGGTAAACACAGTATGTTTTTCGAGCTGAATAAACATGTTAAATTGAATAAAAACACGAAAATTATATTCAGTTTGGTAGAAAAGTAACTTATCTTGCCTTTGATAACATTTATTTGTTATATATTTGTTTTTGACAACTTTTTTGAATCTGTGTACAGTAATACACCCCCCCCCCATTTATAGGAGGAGAGTCTTGGTTTAGTTAAACTTTAATTTAAAATTTAAACAGTAGAAACATTTAAATGATAAATGCGTAGTTTTACACTCAAAATGGCTGCCGATTGTGTAGTCTACTTCAACGTTCACTATTTATCCTTCCAAAATATGTACATGAATTTATAGAAAGAAATTTGCTTTTTTTTTAATTTTCAATTTCTTTGGGAAAATAAAAATCTATTTGTTTTATAAATGGATGCGAAATTGAACAAACTTTTACACACTTTTTTCTTTCTTTCAAATTAAATTACAATTGAACTTTTTGGTACTTATACAAAACACGAACCGATCAGAAATACTAACGTTCTTATTTAGAAACTCATGCTTAACGTGGTGAGCGGGAACAAATAACAAACTATCCTGTAGTTTCATCAAAAATTTAATAAACAACAGCTCATGAGAATAGAATTTAATCTGAACATCCTATTTAAAGTAAAAGGAAACCTAATCTATATTTAAAAATGGTCCCTCTGACTACGTGTTTCTAAGAATATAAAGGTATTTAGCAGAGTAGAAAACAAACAAACAAAAAAGGTAATAAAAAAGTTCATAAGAATAGAATGGCTTCATCTAAAAAACAAAATGGTCCCTCTGACTACATAAGAATATAAAGGTATTTAGCAGAGAAAACAAACAAACAAAAAAGGTAAAAAAAAAAGTTCATAAGAATAGAATTTAATGAACATCATATTTAAAGTAAAAGGAAACATAATCAATAAAAAAAATGGTTTCATCTAAAAAACAAAATGGTCCCTATGACTACGTAAGAATATTTAGCAGAGAAAACAAACAAACAAAAAAAGGTAACAAAAAAATTAACAAATTAAGAAAAGGCGAGAAAGTAACATTGCAATTGAATGTTTGAATGTCGACCATCTTGTCGTTCTAATTTACCAATTCGTTACTATTTGTGTTTTTTTTTAATTTTTGGCTCTTTTGTTTTCGTTTGTAGGTTTCTTTTCCAAAATATATATTCTTAAAAGCATGTTATTGTTCTTTAAATTAAAGAACTTTTGTTTTATTTTGAATTTTAACAAATCACAAATATGCTATATGGGTATAGTGTTAAAAAATATTGATTATTAAAGTGTATGGAACCATGAAATACATATATTAAAAAAAGTATTATTTTATTTTTATTTATATTAAAAAGCTATTTAATATTCTATATTGGATAGGTCATCATTATTCAAGATATACTTTTATAGATGTTTATATAAAAATATTTAAGATTAGATCATGTGAGATAGAGCAATATTAAAAAAAATATATAAAAATAGTAATATACTATATGGCATCTGGAAACAACATGAGGTGTTAAAAGCAGTGCCTGGAAAAGTCATCCCTTTTTTGCTATGTAGGAAAACTGGTCCCTTATTGAATAAATATCGATTGAAAACACATTTTATGATCGTTATTGAAGAAGATATTGTCTTTAAAAGAGAACACAGATCCCATAATATTTACAAAAATATTTAACTTTTGTTTTAAAAAATAAACCTGATCACGGAGTCAAGACACAAAAAACGAAAACATAAATTTTATTTTATAAAATACTTTAGTTTTAACAGTTTTTAACACTGTTTGTTATTACGAAACAAAAATAAAAGAAAACGCTTACGTATTATCAAAGAAAGCAATTATTTTATTTAGAAGATTTAATTTAATTCTTGTACAAATACGAAACGACAGGAAAGAAAACATGGTACTTATGTATTTTTGGCACCGCCCTAAAATAATAACGTTATTATTTGGGGAGAGGAGGGTATCGTTTAAAAGTAATTTCGGGGGGCATTTCTGCAGTATGCAGACGGCGGCTATTGTTAGAGGGAGATAACTCCAATTTCTCATTGGTCAAATAACACGGCAAATAAGTAACAAATAAGATTTTTTTCCGAACAGAAAAATATTTGAAAACCAAAACATTTCTTGTATTAAAATGGATGAATATATAATTGTAAAAACATTTATTTAAAAGTCTGCGTAAGAAAATATAATTATAATAAATAAATTTTTGTAATAAAAACTACATTGGATAAAGATTTAGAGTAAAATCGCTTTTTTTTTTTTGTCTGACAAACAAATAATTAAAATGGAACATTTTTTTTAATTAAAGCGAATTTGGAGGGTTAACAACAAATTAACACTTTAAATGTTTTTTGACCGAGAAGAAGCGCGACCAGGAGACAGTTTAGAGAAATACGTCAAGAAGAGCTGCCGTCCTTATACTACAAAAGTGCCCGTTGTTGTTCCGTGAAAACAAAAAGTGTTAAAACTAAATTAATTTTTCGGTACTTTACGAGGAACGTGGACCCTGCGTAAACGGTATTTTTATTTAATGCATGCTCCCTCAAAGCGTTTCACTTTCTTCGTTTATTTTTAATCGCGTATTTACTTTATTTTTTTTTTCTTTGGGTAGATTTGATTCATACTTTTAATTCGTGATTGTTTTTATTTTACTTTTATTTCATTTTAATTTTTTAGTTTCTCCTCTTAATATTTTGTTAAATCATTTTTCATACATATTCAAATAATGCTTTCCTTTTTTTTTTTTTTGCCTCAAATAGTACGTTCAAAAAGTTTTCGCGATTCAATAAACTAAAGAAAACCTTTTGCGCATGCGCTTTGAGGGAGCAATCATTAAAGTAAAAATATGTTTATTCAGGGCCCACATTCCCCATGAAGTACCAAATTTTCTAAATAAAATATTTGTTTTATTATTTGGTAATACAAGAAGTGTTTTCTTTTTATTGATTGGTTCGTAATAACACAAGAAATGTTAAAAACTAAAGTAAGTTTTTTTTATAAATATAGGGTTTCGCTTTTCGTGTCTTCCGTTCCGTTTCGTTACATAATCAACAATATCTGTTAAACTATATCTACCGCCGTATTTTCTTTAATTTTCTATTTTTCAGCGATTATCGAGACTCCCAAGACGTAATCATCTCATGTCGGATAGTACTTTCTTTTTTTTTTTTTTTTTTTACTAAATAAACTCTTTAAAATGAGTTGAACCACCAAATACTTTCGGAGCTAGTCAGAAAACGAACACTTAGAAAAATCAATTATTTTATTTTATTTTTTTAAACAACGGTAAACGAGTAAAAGTATGGTTTAAAATATTATGGGATGTGTATTCTCTTTTAGAAACAATATATGTAAAAAAAACTGTCATAGAATGTGTTCTCAATCAATATTTCTTCAATAAGGGACCAGTTTTCCTACCTAGCAAAAAGTGTCGGTTTCCGGGTACGAGTTTTCTGGGGATGAATTTTCCTAAATTCGTCGCAATGATATCCATAAATTACAAAAAAAAAAAAAAAAAAAAAAAAAAAAAAAAAAAAAAAAAAAAAACGACGATGTAGACCATTAATTAATAACAAAACAAATTTCGAAAAGATTAAAGTTCAGTACTTGTACAGTTTAATTAAGACATAAAAAAATGAAAATATCGAAAAAGGTTATATTGCACGTATCCGTTATGGAATGAAGTTCTCTGAAAAAACTTTCACTTAATTCCATCAAGTAGTTTTTTTTTTTTTTTTTTTTTTTTTACAGCTAAAAACCAATTTGCTATGATACCGATCAAAAGGTTCAATTTTAGGAAGAAAAGCTAGTAATAAAAATGGGGAGGAGTATCGGAACTTTACATGGAGTTATCTCCCCGTGACGTGTTCAACACATTACATAATGGCTGACTTCAATGCTCTATCATAAGAACGTGTTTTTCCGCTGTAAAAAAAAGACTACTCGATCAAATTAAATTAAAGTTTCTTTTCGTAGATCTTCAGTCCAAAACCAATACGTACAATATAATTTTTTTTCGATATTTTCACTTTTTAATACCTTGATTAAACTGTACAAGTACCTAAAGTTCTGCTAAAAATGCTGAAGATTAAAAAAAAATACTTCCCTCATTACGATTCGATCTCTTCGGTTTCTTTTATTTACCAAACCTCAATTTTCGTCAATTGTATTCAAAATATATTCTCAGTAATATTAAATTTTCTACCTTATCGTTTTCAGTAATTTTTGGATATGTTCGTTTCTTCGACATGTCAAAGACGATACCATTGGTTTTATTTGAAAGTTTGTATTTCGACTTTAGATCTAATAAAAAGCCTCTATTTAAATGTTATACTTATATTGGTGCCCGGAAAACTCGTCTTGGGAAAACTCGTCTCTGGAAAACTCGTCTCTGGAAAACTCGTCTCTGGAAAACTCGTCTCTGGAAAACTCGTCTCCGGAAAACTTGACACCGGAAAACTTGACCCCGGAAAATTCGTCTCCTTTCGCTAGGTAGGAAAGCCGGTCCTTTATTGAATAAATATCGATTGAAAACACATTTTATGATCGTTCTTGGATATATTGTTTTTTTTTTAATAGACTGTAGCCCCCCCCTAACATTTTAAAAAAATATTTTTACTTGTTTAATTTTTTGGTTTTAAATAAAATCGATTTTCTAAGTGTCCGTTTTCTATCTAACTGGCTAAGTTCTTAGTGGTTTCACTTATTTTAAAGCGTTGATTTTGTTCATACAAAGTTAATTACAATTTTTTGTTTGTTCTTATTTTAATGCTGTTTTTTTTAGTCTAAAAACAATAATATAAAAACAAAACAAAAAAATTAAAAAACAGGGAGCGATTTTCGATTCTGCGGTAGTTTTTTGCTTTGGTTTTTTTAATTATGATAGTTTTTTTTTGTTATGCTTTTGTTTTCTCTCATACCAAATGCACTCATGCGTTATTTAAAATTATAATTTTATCAATTATCAGCATTTATTGTCGTCCTGTTAAATTTTACAAAAAGTAACTGATAAATTAAAAGCGAAATATTTTTTTGGCGCGAGAGATGCCATGTGCCCCATGTGCTAACAATCTCTCGTTAACTAATTTTTAATTTTGTTAATTTTTACTTCAAAATTCTAAAATTAATCATTAAGAGAAAAAGTAATCACTAAATTTATTAATCAATTTTATTGAAAACTCCTCTATCGTTTATCAAGAATCTTTTTAATTTCATTTTTTGTTGGTTGTTTTTCGGGGGGGGAGATATAGTTTTTACCCCCCTTCTCTCTCTCTAAATTATATTTTAAAAAATATTAAACTTTATTATTTTCTTTTTAAAACCAAATCTCTCAGTAATTTCTTTAATTTTCTATTTTTTAGCGATTATCAAGACCCCTAAGATGTGATATACCGGACATTATTTCTCGTTCTCACGTAACACTCGACATGTTTTTTTGTGTGTTTTCTGTGTTTTTTTTTCTTTACTGAATAAACGATTCCAAATAAATTAAACAACAAACAACATAGTCGGCGAGGTAGAAAAATCGATTTTACCCTTTTATAAACAACAGAAAATAAGTAAATTCTTTTTATATTAATATAAAAAAAAATATGCGGTCTCGTTTATGAACATAATAAACGCTTTAAAATAAGTGAAACTACTAAAAACTTAGCCAGTTAGGTAAAAAAACGGACACTCAGAACATCGATTTTATTAGAAAAAAAATTAAACAAGTAAAAATATTTTCAAACAATATTATGGGGCTATAGTCTATTTAAAAAAAAAAACAATATCTCCTTCCAGAACGATCATAAAATGTGTTTTCAATCAATATTTATTCAATAAGGGACCAGTTTTCCTACCTAGCGAAAGGGGACGAGTTTTCCGGAGACGAGTTTTCCCGGGACGAGTTTTCCGGGCACCGTTATAAAATAGGTGTGAATGAAAATTTAAAATGTACATCTTTATATCTTGATGCGTGTACAAATTAGTGATCTTTTAAACTAACGCATTTCAAACGAAAACAGAATTGCGTACTTGTCATGTCAAAATAAGTACAAATTTTATGAATTACAAAACATTTCAAGCAGAATAGAAGTTAAAAATTGTCGAAAGCACTCTTTTCTTGGGTTGTTTTAAACATGGAATGGAAATTAAAATTTCGTTTCGTTTTACTGTTTTTTTTTTTAATGTCAAATTTATTTCAAATTGCTCTGGTCCCATATTTTACTCAAATGATGGACAAACAAAATATATTTTTCCAGTAAAGAAGTTTCGATTTCTCAAATTGTCCTTTCCTTCTCACTCATACCGAAACAGCATCTTTTTCCAATTTTGTTTTTCGTTGGGCATTAACACATAGTTTGAGCATTAACACATAGTTTGCACAACGCCATGTTCGACCTTTTTGAGTTTCTACACTATTGTGATGAAATTTCGGAAATCGTAATACTGAATTTCACATGAAAACCTTGGTATCTACGTTTGCTTCATACTTATAAGATTATTATATCAAAAAATTTCGAAAATCGATAAGATAGAAAATTATTTATCAAAGAAAATAAAAATAGAATTTGATGAAAACGATCATAAGACACGAGAGTTCAAAACGGAGGTAATTTTCCGTTTTGATTTAAACAAGATAATGGCAATTTTCACTCGCTAACACGATTACAATTGTTGTCTTTTTTTTAAACAATTCAGTAATATTCAGGTAATTTCGACTGCATAATTTAGTAGTTACTCATTTCTCCAACACTCATAACATTTGACTTTCTTATTTAAAAATAAAACTACTTGAAGAATTTACGTGATTTTTGAAACATGATATTTTCCTTTCGTTAAAACATCGGGTGAAACAAATAGAAGCCTGGACTTCCATTCTAATTGTAAAACAAATAAACTAATTGTCATGAAAAAATGTAAAAATTTTGTAAACCTTTTTTTTTTAACGAATGTTTTACAAAAATCAGTAATGCTTGATTTAAATTGCGTTCCAATGCCCTGGAAAACCTCATCAAATCACCTGTTTTTAAAAATTCAGGTAATCGGTCATCTTTCTATCAGTAGAGACCAATAAGTCTCCTATGATTCGTGAGTAAATTGCTGGAATATGTGTTAAATAGAGAAGTAATCAACCACCTCGGCAAAAAATAACCTTCTTAGTGACATGCAATATGGTTTCAATTCTGATAGATCTACATCAGATATGCGGACGGTTATCTCATAGGATTAATGAATCTCTTGACAAAGGCTTCCATTCTAGGTTAATTGCTCTTAATATATCAAAGTTAGGTAGTACTAGAATGGAGTACTGTGGCCAACTTTTGGGCAGGAGTTGCAAGAAATACATTAGGCTGCTTTGACAAATATATTTCGTAGCCTAATGGGGTATGCTCTTTGCTTTTCCCTGCAAGCTCTTTCCCACAGCAGAGACGTGGCAAGTGCTCGGCTGAGTTCCAATCTATGGTTCCCCTCGCCAAACCTTCACGAAAAACACCCGTCTAGCTGAAATCACTATCAATAATTTTCCTCACTCTTTATCTGTGCCTAAACCTAAATGTAGATTCCATGAACAAGATTTTTTACTTAGAACTGCCATCCCGTGAAACCCTCTACAGTTTACCTGATTTTTATCTGACTACAATTTGGTAATCTGTAATCTAACGTAACGAATTCCCGATGAATCGTCCTCTTAAGTAATCCAATTTACCAAATTTCCACGACTATCGATTACTACGATATTACCCAATTAACTTATATACACTCAATCACTCTTATCTTTACGTGCTCCCCGGCTTTGATATATAATGATCTCTGTGAAAAATAATGTAAATAAAAAATATAATTCACTAAAATTTAAATATAGTTATTGATTTCGCCTTGCTTAATAACCGACACGAATTAAAAATTATGAATCCCCAATAAAAAAATTACCTTAAATATATTATTCATTCTGAAATTTAGATTTTTGTAGAAAAAAATATGCGCTTATTTTAGTAGAACATATGGTGTTTCTAAGAAAATAATGACATTTAGATTTTTTCAAAAATTTGTTTTAGTAAAACGTATGTGATTTCGCAGATAACACCAATTTTTACCATTAATGACAATTTATTTGGAAGTTGGTCGAATCGTTAGATAACTGAACACAAAAACTGATTTTCCGATATTAAATTGTTTTAACATTTTATTTTTTATCTGTTTATTGTCTATCTTATGTGGTTAGAGAATGTGGTTTGCTATTTGAATTTGGATCACTTTTTAAAATAAATTTTACATAAAATAAACACCCATTTATTGGCCATCATCAATTAAACAAAAGTTGATTTAGAAAAAATATTACCTCTAAAAATCATCATCAACGTTCTGATCCCCATCTGGCATCAATTAAAATGAATGGCTCTTGTCTTGGGGAGGCCTCAAGTTTTGACAGGCTTCTGGGCTTGACCTTTACTCCTGATCTTAAATGGAATACGTACATCAAATCTGTTGCCAAGGCCTCTGGAAAACTGGTCGGATCCTTCTATCGATCCAGTAGATATCTCACTGCTGATGGAATTCTCTATCTATATAAGAGCCAGATACGTCCAAGGATGGAATACTGTTTCCACATATGGGCAGGAGCTGCTAGAAATGACTTGTCCTGCCTTGATTGGGTTCAAAATAGACTTCGTGGCCTGGTGTGAGATGTCCTTTTCTCTTCGCTGCAACCTCTATCTCACAGAAGAGATGTTGCGAGTTTGTCTCTGCTTTATTGTTATTTTCATGGGAAGTGTTCGAGTGAGCTTCAATCTATGGTCCCCCCTCGCCAAACTTTCAAAGAGACACTCGTCTAGTTGAAAACACTATCAATAATTCCCCCCACGCTTTATCTGTGCCTAAACCTAAACATAGATTCCATGATCAAAGCTTCTTTCTTAGAACTGCACGCCTGTGGAATTGTCTTCAGTTTTTCTGCGTTCCAGCTGTCTATAATATGGTTGTCTTCAAGTCCAATGTGAACAAGTTTCTGATGAGCCGTTCCACTTAAGTTAGCAAATTTACCGAACTTCGAATATCGATTACTATATTGTCCTTTTGACTACTGTACACTCTTTAACCCTTATCTTTGAGTGGCCTATCGGCTTTGATAAGTAGTGCCGCCCATGTAAAAAAATTTATTTAAAATAAAAATAGTGTTTTGATATTACATTCAACTGCCGCAAAGAAGGAATTTAAAAAGAAAAAAATATGTTAGAGTGGGAGATTACTTTACTATATAATATAAACGTACAATAAACATTGACTTCATGGACACTTAACAGTAAGCAAGATCTGTAATCCTTCGCACTTTTCAATTCTTTTGGCAGTAGTACAGATGGATCCTATCGATTTTTCCTAATACGCTTTCGTGGTTGAGTAGGGATAAACGAGTATTCTCCTGAAATAATCTATAAATTTGAATAATATACTTGAAAGTTGAGAAATATATAAGAAAAACAAAAAAAAAATAACTGATAACATAAATGTGCAGGATTGAAGTTTAGACTTTTTTACTGTGGATTGTCCAGCCGAATTAGTTACGTTTTTGACATTGAATAATTCCCTTTAAAGAAATTGTCGATAGTTTTGATAATTTAAAATGTTCCTATATCAAGTATATGCACGTGCTTGGAGAAGGCAAAAACAAACGTTTTCTGATTAACCTTGATATATTTTGTTGTTTATCTAATAAAGGGGTACTGTGTGTGTGATCGGCTAGTTGTTCTGTCTATTTGTTATATATATTCATATTTAATTGTTCATATGATTTTGTGTGTGTGTGCGCGCCCGCGTGTGTGTTACATGTATTTTGGGGCATGCCTTAACTCCACGCGTCGTTGCTCTTGTTCTCCTGGAATTCATCCTGTTCTTGGAGGGGAGAGTAGGAACCTATTTTAGACGAATCTTCATTCACTCCAAGACGATGATTGTTTTTTTTTATAGTTTTTATTCACCTTCCAGGTGTCAATCGCAGAAGAATGGAAAGTGAATTTCTTTGCTTGCATTGTTCGTTTTCAAAGTCTTATTTTCACACACGTCGGCGCCCCCCTCCTCCAGTGAAGGGAGGGGACAATCTGTTTAGCCGTCTGTTCTTCTCTACTGATTCTAGAAAACCTGATCACGAAACTCTCAGGTAAATCCGATCAGCTGACCCTCACTTCCGGTAAAACGTGTTTACAATATAATTTACACACATCCCTCTATTTCTCGATCCATTTCCTAACAGATATATTTCTCATAATAACAATGGTAATATTCATATATATATATATATATATATATATATATATATATATATATATGCGTTTTCATGAAAAGAGATGTGCGTTTATAATGTATATATTCAATAAGGCTATCTTAAAATTGCAACGATGAAAGTGACTTACACTTTCAGAACATATGTAACTTTATTAAACATTTAATTCCCATACATATTGTTTAAATTACTGCGTCTCGCACGTGTTTCATTGCATGGCATAAACCAAACACATAATCAGACTTTTCATTAATTTATCAAATAAGAAAATGTTCACGTTTTCTTAGTCTCAAAAGGAAACGTAATTCTCAAGCGAATTAGAAAGGTTTAAAATCCGAAATCCAGTAAAACAGTAAAACATCAACCCGTTATGAATAAAATATTTGAGACACACCGATATGCAGAAGGAATAAGTTTTGTTCGTTCACCATGATTGGAATAGGTCCATTCTAAATGTCATATTAAAATCCTTACTGAACTTCCAACGTTACTACATTTTACTAATTTATATGGAAGGTGGAAAAAAAGAAAAAAAGATGAAAAATCATAACAAAACTATACAAATAAAAAAAAAAACGCTAGAAAAAGTTGGATGAAATAATTCGTTGAATTATAGTAACAATTTGTTAAATTCCAAAAATAAAAAAATACTTTGTAATGTTAGGTAAGATACCTAATTCACAGATTTCGATTTCTTTTATGTATACAAACATGTATTATCATGTACCGTGATCGACCTGAGGGAGCGATTTGCCCCTCATTGGGGAGCCGGGTGACTATGATAAGATAGCTTTAATATCTCTCGGGCAACGGCGGATATCCCAAGACTTGAACTGAAATATATAGATATATTTTGCTTTGTTTGAAAATAAGAGATATATTGTTGTTTGAGAGGTGGACAACAGGAAATGTGAGAATGTTAGAATAATCGACTGTACTTGTCGACCTAGAGAATCATTCAGACTGTGGCTGTCTGAATGATGGGACGTGACCTTTTGAGGTCATGGGAATTGAGTGTTGATTTTGGTCCCCAGATTTCCAAACTCTCGACTATAGTCGAGCTGCACATACAATCCGAAGCTGCATGTCGTAATTTGATTGGCTTAGGAGACTTTCCACTCCGACGCCCTCTCACTATATAATGTTAACCCGCTAGATTAAGCAGATTCTCGTTTGATTGCAAGGGGAACAGATCACTTTTTTCCATAGCTACCAACGTAATAGATGCACTGAGACTAAAGCTGCTTTCAGGTCTGCCAGCAACCACTGTAAAAGAGTAATAAAAAATGCAAGAGAGCTATATGCCCAGTCTGTGAAATCCAAGGTAGCTGATCAGCGGCTTGGTTCCCACCAGTTTTGCCAAATAACAAATAGGATCCTGAACAGAAGTGTGCGTTCTATCCCAACCATTATCAATGGACCAGAGGTCATCTCGTCAGCGTCAGACAAGGCCCAACTATTTGCAAAGAACTTTGCAGCTAATTCTACTCTATGCGATGAAGGCCGCCAACTCCCCATATTTCCTTCCATAACACAGAACAAGCTAGGTAACATACAAATATGCATGCATGAGGTCGCCAAGCTAATCAAGAACCTAGATTCCAGTAAAGCAACTGGCCCTGATGGCATCCCAATTATAATTATAGTGTTAAAAAAGCTTCAACCTGAACTTGCTCCCATACTTACGAAACTATTTAAGCGCTGCCTTAAGGAGAAGTGCTTTCCTACTCCCTGGAAGACCTCATCAGTTTGCCCTGTATTTAAGAATTCAGGTGATAAGTCATCCCCCTCTCAGTACAGCCCAATAAGTCTCCTGTGTGTTATGAGTAAGTTGCTGGAATCCATATTAAATAGAGAAATAGTCAACCACCTCAGCAGGAATAACCTTAGTGACACACAATATGGTTTCCGCTCTGCAAGATCTACTTATCGTTTCTAAAAATTCCTACTATATTATTGTTTATTTTACTTTATTAATTGCATAATTCCTGTATCTATTACAAAATACTATGAATAATATTTAACATTTAAACAATATGAATGTGAATTAAGAGTTTATTTCTATAATTTTAAAATGTTTTATAAAGTTATGTTTCTTGTTTTGTTGGCAAGATTAAAATAAACAATATTAATTTTATTTATTTTTTATTTGCAGATGTTCTTGCTGAAATGTTTTTAATGAATACGAAATAAAGCATACGAGAACTCACACTGGGGAAAACTCACATTCGTGTAAACTGTGTGGATAATCTGTTTCTAAAGAAACCAAAGTTAGTGAGACATATGAAATCTCACACTGGGGAACAGCAAAATTCTTTTGAAGTGTGTGGGTATTCTTTTATTGAAAAATCAAGGTTAGTGAGACATAAGATTATACACAAGGTAAAAACCCCATTCTTGTGCAGTGTGTGGATATTCTTGATTTTAAAAATCAACATTAAAGACACATACGAGAATTTATACTGGGAAAAGCCACATTCTTGTGAAGTGCGCGGATATTAATTTTCCCGAAAATCAGCATTAAAGACACCCGAGAACTCACATTAAAGAGAAGCCAAATTTTTGTAAAGTGTGCGGATATTTTTTCTAAAACTCGGATTTACTGATTAATATGAGAACTCAAACTGGGGAAAGGTCACATTCTCGTGAAGGTGTGAATATTCGTGTCCTTTAAATCAGTATTTTTGACATATATGACAACTCATACTGGGGAACAGCCACATTCTTGTGAAGTGTGCAAATATTCTGTTTCTGAAAAATAAAACTTGGTGAAACATATGAGAACTCACACGATGGAAAAGCAACATTCTTGTGAAGTGTGCGGATATTATTCTTCTCAAAAATTGGATTTACTGATCCATATGAGAACTCACACTGGTGAAAAGCCATATTCTTGCGAAGTGTGTGGATATTCTTTTTCTCGAAACTCAACATTAGTGAGACATATGAGAACTCACACTGGGGAAAAGTCACATTCATGTGAAGTCTGCGGATATTCTTTTTCTCAAAAATCGGATTTACTGATCTATATGAGCACTCACACTGGTGAAAAGCCATATTCTTGCGAAGTGTGCGGATATTCTTGTTCTAAAAATTCCATATTACTGAGACATTTGAGAACTCACACTGGGGAAAAGCCACATTCCTGTGAAGTGTGCGGACATTCTTTTTCGGACAAATCATACTTGGTGAGACATATGAGAACTCACACTGGGGAAAAGCCATATTCTTGTGAAGTGTGTGGATATTCTTTTTCTGACAAATCAAACTTGTTGAGACACATAAAAACTCACACTGGGGAAAGGCCATATTCTTGCGAAGTGTGCAGATATTCTTTTTCTCAAAAATCGGATTTACTGATCCATATGAGCACTCACGCTGGAGAAAAGCCATATTCTTGCGAAGTGTGCGGATATTCTTGTTCTAAAAAATCCAGATTAGTGAGACATATGAGAACTCACAATGGGGAAAAGCCACATTCCTGTGAAGTGTGCGGACATTGTTTTTCGGACAAATCATACTTGGTTAGACATATGAGAACTCACACTGGGGAAAAGCCACATTCTTGTGAAGTGTGTGGATATTCTTTTTCTGACAAATCAAACTTGTTGAAACACATAAAAACTCACACTGGTGAAAAGCCATATTCTTGCAATGTCTGCGGATATTCTTGTTCTAGAAAATTTATATTAGTGACACATTTGAGAACTCACACTGGGGAAAAGCCACATTCCTGTTAAGTGTGCGGACATTCTTTTTCGGACAGATCATACTTGGTGAAACATATGAGAACTCACTCTGGGGAAAAGCCACGTTCTTGTCAAGTGTGTGGCTATTCTTTTTCTAACAAATCAAATTTGTTGAGACATATAAAAACTCACACTGGCGAAAATTGATCCTCTAAGGAGACAGTTTATCTCCTCTACTATTTTGCCTGTCAATTGATCCTCTAAGTAAGCTTCTAAAGAACTGCCAAGGTGCATATAATCTAAGTTACAGCCGCCAAAGAGAATCCACAAAGTTAATAAACCATTTATTTTGATGGATGATCTTAAGCTCTATGCTAGCTCGAATAGGGATTTAGATCATCTACTGAAAATCGTCCACACTTTTTCTAATGACATCAAAATGAAGCTCGGGCTGGATAAGTGTGCTATGTGTACTCTGAAAGCTGGCACGAAGCTATCTACTGAAAATATACAGCACGATGAAAATAGTGTAATCAGAGAACTGGATGAACAGGAAACATACAAATACCTCGGCATTGATGAGAATGAGTCCATCCAGCAGTCCAAGATGAGAGAGAACTAAGCCAAGAATATTTACGCCGAGTAAGAAAAATCTGCAAAACTGAAATCTCAAAAAAGCCACAATCCTCAGCATAGGTCAGTACATAATAAGTTCCTGTAACGCCAAGCTTATGAAAATTAAAGACCATTTTCAGAATCGAGCAAGTAGTACAACATCTATAACACAACTTGCCACTCATTTTGGAAAGGATTGCCTTACAAATGATACTGAGAACCCAAACAAGCCTGCCACTGACATAGCCCAGCAAAGTCGGAAAAATACACTAGCCAGTTCCATAG
Organism: Euprymna scolopes; assembly: GCF_053919585.1. Lineage (NCBI taxonomy): Eukaryota > Metazoa > Mollusca > Cephalopoda > Sepiida > Sepiolidae > Euprymna > Euprymna scolopes. The sequence continues at coordinate 172,145,442 of NC_136527.1, forward strand.
TGTTAAAACAGAAGTATGGACCAACCATAAACGGGCAAAATACCTACCGACTGAACTATCCCAAGAATATATTGATAGGGATGGTTCCCTGGACTGGCTCAAAAAAGGATCCCTCCATTATGACCAAGAGAGGTTGATATTGGCTGCACAAGACCAGGGCCTCATGACAAATGCCTTCAAAAAGATGTGTGGTCTAAGCAACAATAATAAATGCAGGTTCTGTAGCACTGAGAGTGTGGGCCACCTGATTTCTAGTTGCAAAGTCCTACTCAGAGATGGTTATTATACAGATCGCCATAACGGAGTTTGCAACTACCTTCACTAGAAGATATGTACGAAACTCAACATTCAGTGTAGCAAAGATCCTGGGAACATGTACCCGAACGAAGAAAAAGACCTTAGGCAACTAAATAACGACACATATGCAGCTGGACTGTACATTAGCAACAAAATGCTTCCTCTGAATAAACAGCAACAAAGAAACAAAAAACCTAATGTAACCAAAGCAACACCAAAATGGAAAGTCAAGCTGCTGAAACAAATAAACACCTGTAGACAGGAGCTTAGCCAATTAAAGCAATTAATGAAGAATCCCACAGTGGAAGGTAGACTCAAAAACAGTGTCAAAAGAATCTGTGCGAAATTTAAAACAAATTGTAAAAATGTTGGAAACATAGTGAAGGAACTGGAAGGCAAAATACCAGCCATTTTCCAAAGAATTAAACATCGCATGGCTAAGATTCATGCAAAGACACAGAATAAGCCTTTTGCAAACAATCCCAAAACTTTCTACAGAAATCTAATAAGAGAAGAAATTAAAATCCAAGATCCTCCATGTAAACACGAATTTGACGATTACTGGAGACCCTTATTTGAAAAAGAGGAAGTACATAACGAAGAGGCCCAGGGTATCGCGGATATTATCAATGCAAATAAAAATAAAAGAGAAATGCCAGAGCCAGAAATAACGCCAGATAAGATAAGATCAAAGCTGGCACGAGCTTCAAATCACAAGAAACCTGGCATCGACAACATATCTAACTTCTGGTTAAAACAGCTAACAGCATTGCATGATCATTATAGCAGATGTTTCACCAGAATGTTGAAAGCTTATGAAGCGACACCATCATGGCTATTAAAAGGCGATACAAGCTTAATAGTTAAAAAGCACAGAAACTAAAAACCCCAGCAGATATCGCCCAATATGCTTCCTAACCACGACCTAAAAGCTATTCACTGGATTAATAGCTGACAGCATTTATGACCATCTTTCATCCGGAGATTATCTTGAGGAGGAACAAACAGGATGTAGGAAAAACTGCCTGGGCACCAAAGATCAATTGCTCATCAACAAGACCATTTTGGAAGATTGCAGGAAAAGAAAAAGAAATCTAAATATGGCATGGATAGATTATCAGAAAGCATTTGATAGTGTACCCCATTCGTGGATACTAAAATGCCTTTAATTATATAAAATCCACCCGACCATACGAGAAATTTTAGCTGCCCAAATGAAGGAGTGGCAAACATCCATTACCTTAAACCATAACGGGGGAAGGATATCTATTCCAAATATGAGAATAAAAAGAGGAATCTTCCAAGGAGACAGTTTATCTCCTCTACTATTTTACTTGGCAATTGATCCTCTAAGTAAGCTTCTAAAGAACTGTCAAGGTGCTTATAATCTAAGCTACAGCCGCCAAAGAGAATCCTCCAAGTTAATAAACCATTTATTTTTCATGGATGATCTTAAGCTCTATGCTAGCTCGGATAGGGATTTAGATAATCTACTGAAAATTGTCCACACTTTTTCTAATGACATCAAAATGAAGCTCGGGCTGAAAAAGTGTGCTATGTGTACTCTGAAAGCTGGCAAGAAGATATCTATTGAAAATATACAGCACGATGAAAATAGTGTAATCAGAGAACTGGATGAACAGGAAACATACAAATACCTCGGCATTGATGAAAATGAGTCCATCCAGCATTCAAAGATGAGAGAGAAACTAAGCCAAGAATATTTACGCCGAGTAAGAAAAATCTGCAAAACTGAAATCACAAACAACAACAAAGTTACGGCAATTAACCAACTTGCCATACCAGTACTAACATATAGTTTTGGCATTATTGACTGGCCTCAGAAAGACATAAATTGGCTTGACACAAAGACAAGGAAAATGTTAAACTTTGTACCGAGTTATTTATCGAAATCAGTGCATGCCTCGTTTGTACCTACCCAGACGAGAAGGAGGTATGGGACTCTCGGAAGTCAATCATCAACACAGAGCCACAATCGTCAGCATAGGTCAGTACATAATAAGTTCCTGTAACCCCAAGCTTATGAAAATTAAAGACCATTATCAGAATCGAGCAAGTAGTACAACATCTATAACACAACTTGCCACTCATTTTGGAAAGGATTGTCTTACAAATGATACTGAGAACCCAAACAAGCCTGCCACTGACATAGCCCAGAAAAGTCGGAAAAATACACTAGCCAGTTCCATAGTGTTAAAACAGAAGTATGGACCAACCATAAACGGGCAAAATACCTACCGACTGAAATATCCCAAGAATATATTGATAGGGATGGTTCTCTGGACTGGTTTAAAAGAGGATCCCTCCATTACGTCCAAGAGAGGTTGATATTGGCTGCACAAGACCAGGGCCTCATGATAAACGCCTTCAAAAAGATGTGTGGTCTAAGCAACAATAACAAATGCAGGTTCTGTAGCACTGAGGTTGAGAGTGTGGGCCACCTGATTTCTGGTTGCAAAGTCCTACTTGGAGATGGTTATTATACAGATCGCCATAACGGAGTTTGCAAATACCTTCACTGGAAGATATGTAAGAAACTCAACATTCAGTGTAGTAAAAAGTCCTGGGAACATATACCCGAACGAACAGTTGGGAATGACAACTACACTATTCACTATGACTACATAATCCCTTCTGCTACATATCTTGAAAACGCAGCTGTTAAACCAGATATAATGATTTGGGACAGAGCAAACAAAAAAGCGACTGTAATAGAGGTCAGTGTACTCAATGATACAGGGCTTAACAGAGCTGAGAGGAAAAAGATAACAAAGTATCAAGGACTTATGTATGATATGAAACGAAATTGGAAATTAAAAGACGTTTCAATTGTGCCAGTCATCATAGGAGCAACTGGGCTTATGAAAAAGAACTTTAAAAAGTACATAGCAAGCATACCCGGTGAACCAAGTGCAAGTGAAATACAAACGATTGCACTGAAAGGGACGCCTAGAATCCTGAAAAGATCTCTTGGTTGGACTCACTAAAATAGGGGTAAATGTCAGACATCTGGTTGGATGTCCCATCCCCTAGAAGAAAAATGAAAAGAAAAAAGGGAAAAGTCCCATTCTTGTGAATTTTGTGGTTATTCTTGTTCTCACAAATCTAATTTAGTGACACATATTAAAACTCACACTGGGCACAAGCCACATTCTTGTGAAGTGTGTGAATATTCTTGTTCTCGCAAATCAAATTTAGTGACACATGAAAACTCACACTAGGTCTGAAGAGAGCTGAAATGAGAAACATACCAAGTATCAAGGTCTCATGTATAACATGAAAAGAAACTGGAATCTTAGAGTCATGTAAATTATACCAGTTATTATATGTGCCTCAGGGCTTATGAAGAACCTGAATTCCTACCTATATTCCTGGTGAACCAAGTGCAAAAGAGTTCAAGACAATTACACTTAAGGGAACAATGAGGATACTAAAAAGAGCTCTCAGTTGGTTTCAATAAAAAGCGGGGCAATGTTGACAGCTGGTATACTACAACGTTTTAAAATGGTTTATTGGCAAGAGGAAAATTACATTCTCAATTTCTTTATTAACTTTTGTTTGAGAGATAAAGAACTTTAATGGAACATTTGAATATCTATCTTCGTAAAATAAAACAAAAAAATAGGGGAAATGTGTGAATATTCTTGTTTTCACAAACCAAATTTAGTGATACATATGAAAACTCACACTGAAGTCTTACCTAACTAATATTCCTGGTGAACCAAGTGCAAAGAGATCCAGATAATTGCACTTAAGAGAACAACGAGGATAATAAAAAGAACTCTCGGTTGGTTTTAATGAAAAGCAGGGCAATGTTAGCAGCTTGTTTTGCTGCTCCATACCCAGCGTTACTATCTTCAAAGGAAAAAAATAAAAAAGGAAAGGATGGCATTCTTGTGAAGTATGTGAGTAAGTCATATGAGATATCACACTGATATTTGTTGATCTTCATGTTAAAGAAAGTAACAATAAGTCACTGAAAAAAAACCCTCGGATATAAATTTAAACTTTAATAGAATGAAGTGTTAGCCCCAGGAAGGAGCCCCTTGATCTCTTCAAACAAACAAAAGTAAAATAAAATAAAAAAAGGGAAATCTGTGAAGAGATGCAACTAGATAGGTCGTCTTTGGCCTTAAAAGAGCAGAACGGGAAAAGATAACAAAATATAAGGACCTAAAAAAATGATCTAAAAACAACATTGTCTCTGAAAGAAATAAACATTATACCAGTTGTGACAGGAGCAACTGGCCTAATAAAAAACAACCTTCAGAAATACTTAGAAGTAATCTCTGGAAAACCAATCTGCAAGGAAATGCAGATAGCAGCCATAAAGGGAATAGTGACTATTCTTTAAAGAGCCCTCAGATATAAATTTAAACTGTAATAGAATCAAGTATTAGCCCCAGGAAGGAGCCCCTTGATCTCTTCAAACAAAAAAAAATAAAATAAAAGAGAGGACTTAAATGCATACTAGACAATGTCCTCGAGTTTCTTAGGTCTCTCTATATATAGGATTTTGTCAGAACAACCTGTCAGACAGTGTTTCTTTTCTACTAATAAACGCTGGCGAAACTTTCAAAATCACAGCAAAACAATATCATTAAGATTTCTTTTGTATGTTTTACCAAAATAAGATCTTTTTCATGTCCCACCAATACAGGCTTATACAAGGAATGGAGAATTTTCTTAAACTGCGTAAGCTCGATACTCTTCCAGACTAGATGCATTTTGTTCTGGAATCTATTAAGTCCAATAGACTTCATGAAATATATACTAGAACATATTTATATATGTGAATTTAATTTCTTACTTTAAAAACTCACCATTTAAGATGTAAACATTTAATGTAATATTCAAATATCTACATATCTCATTCAGAAAATGAAGATGAAAAATCTATAAGGATACACAAAGTGAAAAAATTTTAAGGATACACAAAGTGGAAAAGTCACATATTTTTAAAGTGTGTTGATATACTTTGTCTTAATAATATATATGTGTACTTTAATGTTGGAGTACCACATTCTTGTGATGTGTGTGGATATTCTTGTTCTTAAAACTCGAATTTCGTAAGATATATGAGAAATGTCTTGTATGATATGAAAAGAAACTGAAATCTTAGATATCAATCATACCAGTTATTCTAGGTGACACAGGACTTATGAAGAAAAACATGAAGTTCTACCAAACTAATATTCCTGGTGAACCAAGTGCAAAAGAAATCCATACAATTGCACTTTAGGGAGCAACGAGGATACTATTATATATTTATACGGTTGATTTCGATAAAAGCAGGGCAATGTTGGCAGCTTGTTTGGCTGCTCCATACTCAGCGTTACAATATTTAAAGGAAGAAAATTTAAAAAAAAAAGGAAAATCCAGTCTTGTTAAATTTTTGAATACGCTTGTTCGAATAATCATTCTTGTGAAGTATTCATGTATAAAAAAAAGATTTAATTCAACATATGAAAACACAATGGAGTGTATAAATATCTTCACTGTAAAAACTTGAATATCCAATATCATAGCAAGTCCTGGGAACATGTACCAGAAAGAACAGTTGCAAATAAGTATACACTATCCATTATGACTACGAAATTACTACAGCTACATACCTAGAAAATGGGGCTATATTGCCTTAGATAGTGATATGGAACAAGAGAAAGAAAGTTGCAACCGTAATGATGTTGGCCCTTACAGAGCAGAGAGGGAGAAAATAACAAAATTCCAAGAACTTACACGACATGAAAAGAAACAGGAATCATAAGAAGCTATCGATCATACCAGTCATTATAGAAACCGGGCTAATGTAAAAGAATTTCGAAAACTATTTGGCGAATATACCCGGTGAACCAAGTGCAAGAGAAATACAAACAATAGCACATAAAGTGACGGTTAGAATCCTAAAAAGATCTCTGGTTTGGAGAAACTAAACTAATGGGAGAATATTTTGCATCTGGTAAAAACAGTGATAAGAAAATTAAAACAAAAAAGGGAACAACCATGTTCTTTGTGGATATTCTTTTTTTTTTTTCAAAAAATCAAATTTAGTGGATTTTCTTGTTCTAAAAAGTCCCAGTTAGTAACAAATATGAAATTCCAAATAGCTACGTTCATTTTTTTCTCGTTCATTTCCTGACAATTTTCAACTTAACAGCATGTTTTAATGTTCCGGCTGTTAGCTGAGATATCTTTTCTGCAGGTGATATTTCCACTTTGATCTCGGTCCTTTCTATCGAAGGTTGTAGATCTTGCACTTGATCTTGGCCTGGCGCACTCATTAGTATCCCCTCTTCACTCATGTGCTCTATTTTCCGTGTCTTAATTTCACCCAACCCTTTTCTACGTCTTATCCATACAAACACTATCATTATCCGCACTACTATTATGATTACAATGACGTATCCCACCAGCCAAACTATTGTACTAACCATATCCTCACTCCCTCTTAGGATCTGTTCACCTACAAGACTTAGTTGCATGAGTCTCTTCTCTTCTAATAGCGTGACACACTCCCAACGCACTATAATACTTCAACAACTGTTCACTGGGGTCCACAGACAACCTTAAATTATGTAGTAGCTCAGCCTCTATTTTAAGTAATACTTCTCTCAACATTTCAGGGTCAATTATACTGGGTAGCAGGTGTGCCAATGACAACACATCTAACTGCACACTACATGTTATACATGAGTAATTCTTCGACATGTTATAGACATTTTCAGAAAGAATTATCTTTCTCTTTGCTTTCACTGTTAATAGTACTGCTTTTTTGCACTGTTATAAATAATATACATGTTCATATGTGACTTTTATACAACGTCATTGTATCAGAAGTCTTTGTTTAACGCAAAGCAACAAAACGTTTTGGTTAAAACGTCATGATGTTCGTTAGTCACAAGTTGAGTCGAGTAGAGTTCGTTGTTCCCAACACGAGATACACATGGAGGTCACCGCTTATCAAGGCCCGGAAGCCACTCGGGGATAAGGGTTATTGTGTGTACAGTAATCAATGAGATAGTATCGTAGTAATCGTTAGTATTGGAGATTTGATAAAGTATCGTACTTAAAGAGACGCTTCATCAGGAATTTGTTTATGTTGGACTTGAAGACATCCAAGTTGTAATTAGGTGGGAAAACAGGCAAACGGAAGAGAGCTTTGATTTAGGCACAGATAAAGAGTGGGGAAAATTACTGGCAGTGGTTTCAGTTAGAGGGGTGTTTATCATGAAAGATTGGCGAGGGGGGGACCAGAGATTAGAGCTCTCTATTCGCATGTCTCAAATGCGTTTCCCACTCCTCCCAGCGACTCGCCTTTTATAATGTTTCGGGCACACCCAATTTGCATATACCACACGAGACCACTATTCATCTCCAGACAGTTTGATGACAGTCTATTCATCTGTCATGTAAAGATTCGCCCTACCCATCATTACCGCCGGTTTCAAATCCGACTGAGACGCTAAGCCCATCACCAACAAATCCATTGGAGCGCTAAAATCTTGAAAACGTAATTTTTGGTCTATATGCATTAACATGCAAAGTGTTTTCTTTTTTTAAACTCAGAACAACATCCAACATGAATTGCTCTGGTCCCCAGTGAAAAGCTTTTGACTAAAGACCAGCGCAATTTTTATGCCCCTCTCTGTCTCCAGCTAGTTTTTATTTCTTGTAACATCCTTGCATTTATAAATCATCTCAGCGACAATGTGAAATCTCGTAAATTCGTGTCAAAAGGACCAACCAGAAAACTCGATCAAACAGCAAGACTATTCCGTGTTTGCTGATGCACCATCTGGTTACAAATATACTCCAATTCTCAGGTTGATTAAACAAATTTGAATTGTAAAGTAACTGACGCCAGTATTAATCAAAGTTTAATCATTCCAACATTTACCATTGATGTGCAATTTCGATTTAGAAATTAAATCTACACTGCTGATCAAAATTTTAAGATCACCCAAAAATCTTTTTAAAACACCCATTTTTCAGGATAGATTTTAAGGATTCCGACTTAAGGTTACCAATACTACAATATATAGAAACAAAAAGCTTCATTCCAAAAATTTATTTTTATAATTTACATTTTTATTAAATTAGATTTTTACACATTGTCAAAATTATAAGACCAGAGACAAAAACTGTATTACATTGCACAAAAAGTGTATGAAAAGTGTATAAAAACATTCAACAATTAAATTTAATAATGGGTTCTGCCTTCACTGCTTTTGATAACTTCAAAAATTCTTTGGGGCGCACATGTATAAGGGTTTCCAATAAGATGCGGGGCACCTTGTTTCAGTTACTGAAGATGGCTCCACGAAGTTCATTCTTTGTTGAATATTGTTTGCTATTTCGATAAACCTCTCTTGTCATTCATCCCCAAGCATTTTCAATTTGGTTCAAGTCCTGGGAGCATGCAGGATGTCCCAAGAGATGGAATCCATTTTCTTGTAGAAAGGTCAAGGTCGGTTTTGCAGTGTGGATTGCAGCATTATCCTGTTGAAAATAACCATCCATCCCCACACAAACGATAACCCTCCATCATCAAAGATGCTTTTTGTAGCATGCTAACATAACCACCTGCTGTCTGACGACCTTGCACCACCTGGAGCTCTATCGTCCCTCTGTAAGAAAAAGCACCCCATACCATAACGGATCCTTCAACGCCTGGAAAACAATTCAAGGGACATGATTTTGTCATGCAAATATCGCTGCAAGCCATGAGGACCATCTAAATTGATTTTTTTTTCTCATAAGAATACAGTACTTTCTTCCACTTCCCAGCGTCCCAGGTTCGGTATTTACGGCCAAATCTTAAGCGGTCAACTTTGTGGCGTGGAAGCAATCGAGGAATTTTTCACGCTTTTTGTTGTCGTCTGATGGTTATTTGACTGCAATCAGCATCTGTAACCGCCTTAATTTGACTAAAAGAAAGTCCTCTCTCATTCATAACAACCCGTCTACTCAATGTAGGAGAATTTTTTATTGGGGGGGGTCTACCATAATTTTTCCATAATTCTCAGTGTTTTTTAGAAAGTTGCAAATAACAATGTTACTGCGATTTACCTTAGCTGCTATCGCTCGCTGTTACAAAACTTGCTCATGGAATAGTAGCTGAACTACAAATATTAGAATTACCATAAATCTAACAATTTATACCCTTGATCTTATAATTTTGATCATGTATAAAAAGCCTAATTGAATCAAAATGCAAATTTAAAAAAAAAATTTTTGGATGTACGTTTTTGTTTCTATAACCTTAAGTCGGAAGAGCGTAAAATCTATCATAAAAAAGGATTCTTTTTTTAAGATTTCTAAGTGGTCTTAAATTTTTGATACATAGTATTTAAGAAAGGCATTGCTTTTTAGGAAATTAAACTTTTGACAATTGACTTCCATTTTATATAACATTTTGCTTAGAAATAAATTGTTTGGTCAATTGTTATTAATTGTTCAATTGGTTTTCTGAAAATTCAATATGGTTTGTTTTTATAAAGTAATCATTTCAGCAACTTTTACTTTTGATTTTATGGAGTAAAATTGAGTTGCCTCCCTTTTTTATTAAGATTTAAAAGCGATCTTTGTTTACATGCAGTCGTTTACGGTTATAACTTGTTGAGTTTATTAATTTTGTATCGGTTATAAATAGCGAAAGAAACTATTATTTTTTAAATATTGTTTAAGCTTTGTTATATTTTATTTAACAAAATGGTGAACTAATGTGTTGCATTTGGCGGAAAACTGGTTACGAAAAACACATAAGGTTATCAACTTTTCATTTCTCACATGGCAAATACAATCTGTTTTAGAAATGAACAATATTCGTAAATTGTGCTGATTGAATTGCAACCAAAAGTTCATGTTTGTATGTAAAACATTTTGTTGAAACATATATTTTAAAAATAAGTTTAATTTGTCCTGTATCAACAATCACAAAAGGGTCAGAAGATCGGAATTACCAAAAAGATGACGAACTACCAAATTTTACTTATGCAGATAATAAATACATTTTCAGCTTTAATATTATGAAAATCCAATACCATTACAAAACTTGATTTTGAAGGGCAACAATGCTAAACCTACAAGATATAGTATTATGGAAATCAAATATCATTACCACAGTGGTTTTTGAATGACCACAATGCTATACTTACAGGGTATATAGTATTATGGGAGTCCAATACCATTACCACAGTTGTTTTTGAAGGGCAAAAATGCTAAACTTACAAGGTATAGTATTATGGAAATCCAATATAATTACAACAGTGGTTTGTGAAGGGCAACAATGCTAAACTTACAAGGTATAGTATTATGAAAATTCAATATTACAACAGTGGGTTTTGAAGGGCCACAATGCTAAACTTGCAAGGTATAGTATTATTAAAAGCCAATACTATTACCATAGTAATTTTCGAAGGGCCACAATGCTAAGATTACAAAGTATATTATTATGTAAATCCAATACCATTACCACGGTGTTTTTAAAGAGCTACGATGCTAACCTTACAAAATATAGTATGTTGGGAATTTTTTCATCATACATTCAAAGTGTTGTAATATCACATTCAAATTTCATACAAAAAATTCAAAATTTAAACCTAAGAATCGTCCTTCATTTTCTGTTGAACAAATAAGATATTTTTTATTATTGCGGTGTAGTTCTCAAGTATGTAAACTACTGGTTGAGCAACTACTATTTCTATCCTTTTCATCATCAGAAAAATACAAAGAGGTGATGTAGAATCTATCAATTCTACAAAATATCTTTTTGGGAAAAGGTAATCTTTCTCAGAATAGTGACTTTATGTTGGATGAAATGCATATTAAAAAAAAGAAACTCAGTTAATGATGGGAAGTGTGTTTTAGTATGAAAATTTCATACTAAAAGAACTACAAAAAATTCAAAATTTCAAACCTAATTTTCTGTTAAACTAAGAAGATACTCTTTATTATTGCGCTATACTTCTTCTCAATTATATAAACTACTGGTTGAGCAATTACCATTTCTATCATTTTCTCTATCAGAAAAATAGAAAGAGGTGATGTAGAATCTATCAATGCTGCAAAATATATTTTTGGGAAAAGGTAATCTTTCTCAGGATGGTGTCTTTCTGTTTGATGAAAAAAAAGAAAAAAAGTTAATGATGGGAAGTATGTTGGTGCTGAGAAAAATGACAACTTATATAAAGCATCAATGGTATTTATTTAACAATTTTGAAGGAGATAAAACATTTTATTTCATTTTCCAAATTCTCTCACCAAAGATGTCCAAAGAACAGTCATTTGCTGAAGAATATTCGAAATAGTCTTCTAAACAATAGCAAGTGTGTGTTACTTCTGATTTTTATATTTCTGATTTTCATATGTGTTCCCAATAAGACATTATAGTTTGGTCTGATATACATACAAGATATTTTTTTTAAATATTTTACTAAAAGTACCAACATCTAACTTTCAAGGCATTACACTCCAGTGAATATAAGCAAAATGTCAAGTTTGCTATTGATGTCTTCCACGAGACAATTGCTGCTTGTAAAAGCTACTTTCTGACCTGGACTGAAATAGATCATTTTATAAAAATAATACGGAATCGGTGAAAAATAGCCAATTCTAATCAAAGACTTACTCCTAACTTTTTTAATAATGCTGTTACTGCAAATGATGGAAAATCAATTTTTCAACAAAAATATTCTAATAAAATATTTATATTCATGTTCTTTCTAAATACTAAACATTTCTCAATAAAAAACTGTTCTAATAAAATATTTATATTCATGTTCTTTGCAAATATTTTAATATTTCTCAATAAAAAACTGTTCTAATAAAATATTTATATTCATGTTCTTTGCAAATATTTTAATATTTCTCAATAAAAAATATTCTAATAAAATATTTATATTCATGTTCTTTGCAAATATTTTAATATTTCTCAATAAAAAACTATTCTAATAAAATATTTATATTCATGTTCTTTGCAAATATTTTAAATATTTCTCAATAAAAAATATTCTAATAAAATATTTATATTCATGTTCTTTGCAAATATTTTAATATTTCTCAATAAAAAATATTCTAATAAAATATTTATATTCATGTTCTTTGCAAATATTTAATATTTCTCAATAAAAAATATTCTAATAAAATATTTATATTCATGTTCTTTCTAAATACTTAAATATTTCTCAATAAAAATAATATAATACAATATTTATATTCAAGTTCTTTGTAAATATTTTAATATTTCTCAATAAAAAATATTCTAATAAAATATTTATATTCATGTTCTTTGTAAATAATTTAATATTTCTCAAAAAAAATAATATAATAAAATATTTATATTCAAGTTCTTTGTAAATATTTTAATATTTCTCAATAAAAACTATTCTAATAAAATATTTATATTCCTGTTCTTTGCAAATATTTTAATATTTCTCAATAAAAACTATTCTAATAAAATATTTATATTCCTGTTCTTTGCAAATATTTTAATATTTCTCAATAAAAACTATTCACATAAAATATTTATATTCAAGTTCTTTGTAAATATTTTAATATTTCTCAATAAAAACAATTCTAATAAAATATTTATATTCCTGTTCTTTGTAAATATTTTAATATTTCTCAATAAAAAATATTCTAATAAAATATTTATGTTCATGTTCTTTGTAAATACTTTAATATTTCTCAAAAAAATATTCTAATAAAATATTTATATTCATGTTCTTTGTAAATACTTTAATATTTCTCAATAAAAAATATTCTAAAATATTTATATTCATGTTCTTTGTAAATATTTAAATATTTCTCAATAAAAAATATTCTATTAAAATATTTATATTCATGTTCTTTGTAAATATTTAAATATTTCTCAAAAAAAAAAATTCTAATAAAATATTAATATTCGTGTCCTTTGTAAATATTTTAATATTTCTCAATAAAGAATATTCTAATAAAATATTTATGTTCATGTTATTTTTAAATACTTTAATATTTCTCAATAAAAAATTTTCTAATAAAATAATTATATTCATGTTTTTGTAAATATTTTAATATTTCTCAATAAAAATATTCTAATAAAATAATTATATTCATGTTATTTTTAAATACTTTAATATTTCTCAATAAAAACTATTCTAATAAAATATTTATATTCATGTTCTTTGTAAATATTTTAATATTTCTCAATAAAAAAATATTCTAATAAAATATTTATATTCATGTGGTTTGTAAATACTTTAATATTTCTCAATAAAGAATATTCTAATAAAATATTTATATTCATGTTATTTTTAAATACTTTAATATTTCTCAATAAAAACTATTCTAATAAAATATTTATATTCATGTTCTTTGTAAATATTTTAATATTTCTCAATAAAAAAATATTCTAATAAAATATTTATATTCATGTGGTTTGTAAATACTTTAATATTTCTCAATAAAAATATTATAATAAAATATTTATATTCAAGTTCTTTGTAAATACTTTAATATTTCTCAAAAAAATTCTAATAAAATAATTATATTCATGTTCTTTGTAAATATTTTTATATTCCTAAAAAAAATTCTATTAAAATAATTATATTCATGTTATTTGTAAATATTTTTATATTTCTCAAAAAAAAATTCTAATAAAATATTTATATTCATGTTCTTTGTAAATATTTTAATATTTCTAAAAAAAAAATTCTATTAAAATAATTATATTCATGTTATTTGTAAATATTTTAATAGTTCTAAAAAAAATTCTAATAAAATATTTATATTCATGTTATTTGTAAATATTTTAATAGTTCTCAAAATAAATATTCTAATAAAATATTTATATTCATGTTATTTGTAAATATTTTAATAGTTCTCAAAATAAATATTCTAATAAAATATTTATATTCATGTTTTTTGTAAATACTTTAATATTTCTCAAGAAAATATTATAAAAAATCTTAATATTCATGTTCTTTGTAAATACTTCAATATTTCTAAATAAAAATATTCTAATAAAATATTTATGTTCTTTGTAAATGCTTTAATATTTCTCACTAAAAAATACTTTAATATTTCTCAATAAAAGATATTTTAATAAAATCTTTAATAACATAACCTATTATTGTCTAATCACATAATTTTTCATATTTGTAAACAAGTTATTCATGCAAACGTTCAGGAAGACGATTCAAAATTTAATTTTGTTTGTTTATTATATTGAAATAAAAACAAAAATATATTTAACCAGCACCTAAAATATTAATTAAAGAAACCATTTTCCTTAAAATATCTTAACATAAACATATGTAGGGAAAATTCATAAAGCATTATTTCAGCTATTATTTCGGAAATAATACTTGAAACGACCTGAGACACATCCCTTCTTTTTATTACAATGGCCTCTCAGAAAAGTGGTCTCTAATGTGACTTGTTCATCCGGAGATATAATTAAGCAATGCAAAAGGTAAGAGCATGCGTTGTAGTATGTATATATATATATATATATATATATATATATATATATATATATATATATATATATATATAGTTGTGTGTATACATATATGTAATGTGCATATGTACGTATCAGGTTGTATAGCGTCTATGTATCTATGTTCATATAAATGTCTCCTTTGATGTATGTATGTTATTTCTTCTGTTTTGTCAGTATACAGCGTCTGTTGTTTTGCGTGTGAGGGTTGCTACACATATCAGCACTGTTTACAATCAGAACAAAATCATATGCGAGAGTTTTTTCAACATGATGAATAGATATCTTTGCTATGCACATCACTCCAGAAAAAAACATCCTACAATGAATACATATATGCATTTTATAGCTTTATTCCATGTTGTTGACTTTTCTCTCAGTTGCACTCAATTCTCATTGGTTCTAATTGGTCTGTCTACTTACAGGGATTGCAGAGACAAAATATATATCCACGTGCACTGACCAACCCAGATTCCGACTAGGCCAAATCTGACTGACTTACTCTCTAACTGACTTTATAGTGACCTGGTTGGTGAGGTAATAGAATGATCAAATTCTCTTACGTCACCAACTAGGTCATAATATTGTTTATTGTAAACTGTATTTTTATTTCCGCTTTAAAAAAATATCTGTAATAATTTCATTTTGATTACAAACATTCCAACATTTTTTATTTATTTTTTAACCGAATTTCCATTATTATATTTTATTTTGTAACGCTCTTATTGTTTATTGTAAACTGTATTTCTTCTCTATCGAAATATTTCTTATTAAATAACATTGGAAAGTCAGATTGTATTCTCGCTCCATTCTGGCAACCTGCTGCCTGGCAGTTAGAATATGATGATTTTGAGTGAATAGCTTTTATATTGTAGTAAAAGAGAAAATTTGTCTGTATTTGTGGGGAAGTAGTCTCTCACTGTTATAGACATGAGGGTTGTGTCGTCATTTATTAGTTCTTCTTGCAGGCTGCTTATTAATCAACAAATTGAGGAAAAAATTGTAATTTATATGAAATAAAGCTACACTATTCAATCAAAAATTTGGTAAGTATTCTATGCAATGAAATCAATCGACCGTTATCAACATTCTATGCGTTATTCCTGGCTCTGTCATTTCGATTTGTATTCGTTATATTGAGATATATTCAATATGTATTTCCTCTCTTGTTTATTTAAAAAAAAATTGTCATTTTTGTTTTGCTGAGACATGGCAAGCTAACATTCCCTTTAAACGTAATTGTTTGAATATATTTTGATCTTACTTCACCAGATTAAAATATGAGACGAAATTACTCAAAAAAAAAGAAATTTATATTTTTTTATGTTTTTCTTTTGTTAAATTCACTTTTATTTCATTTCGATATGCATTTATATCAAACGTTTCTCTTAAGGATGGACGTTGTTCTCGTCATGATTGAAAACTTTATTTCGTTAAAAGCTCCATCTTTTCCCTGATATTCAAATGAAAGTTTTTACTCTGAATTGCATTATGTCTACTTCTGTTGTTATTGCTGACTAAGAATGATCCGAAATTCTCAGAAATCAAGGGGCCCGCAATCTGGCGCTAACAGTTGAAGTCTATATGAGATACATAGATAATCGAGTGTTCCATTTAAGTTCTTTATCTCTCAAACACTAAGTTGAGAACATAATTTTCCTCTCACCAATTAAACATTTTCATAAGTTGTAGTATATCTTTAATTTTTGTCTCTTGGATTCCAGGGCAAGAATTTATCTAGTCTGGTGGAGTATTCAACTTCGTGCTATTACTTGAGGTAACATCACTTGGAGAAGGTGCACTTTTCCTTGTAAAAGCTAATGTGGGTTAGCCATAATGAGGAGATCTTATTTGGGCAGAAAATACTATGTGATTTTGAATATTTGGTCATGGTTTACTTCTATGGAACAAGTATCCTCATGCCAGGTTGTTTTGGCAAACCTCTGTACAGAGAGACCTTAGATACTCGAGGATAGTGTTTAGTAGTCATTCAAATTCTTTCCTCAAACTTTTCCGCCGTATGAGATCTCATATGTCTCACTAACTTTGGTCTTTCAGAAAAAGAATATCCACATACTTCACAAGAATGTGGCTTTACACCAGTGTGCTTCCGCATATGTTTTATTAACGTTGATTTTTCAATACAAGAATATTTACACAGTTCACATGTATGCGGCTTTTCCCCAGTATGAGTTCTCATATGTCTCACTAACTTTGATTTTACAGAAAATGAATATCCACATACTTCACAAGTATGTGGCTTTTCACCAGTGTGTGTTCGCATATGTTTTACTAACGCTGATTTGTGAGAACAAGAATATCCACACATTTCACAAGAATGCGGCTTTTCCCCGGTATGAGTTCTCATATGTGTCAGTAAATTTGATTTTTGAGAACAAGAATATCCACATACTTCACAAGTATGTGGCTTTTCACTAGTGTGAGTTCGCATATGTTTTACTAACATTGATTTTTCAGAACAAGAATATCCACACACTTCACATGCATGTGGCTTTTCCCCAGTATGAGTTTTCAAATGTCTCATTAAGTTTGATTTTTCAGAAACAGAATATCCACATATTTCACAAGAATGTGGTTTTTCCCCAGTGTGAGTTCTAATATGCGTCACTAAAACTGATTTTTTAGAAGTAGAATATCCACAGACTTCACAAGAATATGGCTTTTCACCAGTGTGAGTTCTCATTTCTCTCACTAACATTGTTTTTTCATAACACACTTTCACTTTTCTCCAGTGTGAATTCTCATGTCTCAATAACATTGATTTTTTTTTCAGAAAACGAATATCCACACACGGCAAAAGTATTTGGCATTTCTCCAGTCTGAGTTTTCATGTTTTACTACCGTTTATTTCACAGAATTTTGTAGATACACAATTCACAAGAATCTCATATGTGTCAGTAAATGTTATATTTTAGAAGTCGAATATCCAATAACTTCACGAGAATGTGGCTTTCCCCACTGTGTCTTCTCAGTAAAAAATATTCCGACAATATCTTTACACTTGAAAATAAATTCGGTTTTCTCCAGTTTCAATGCTCATGTTTCACTATATTTGATTTTACAGACAAGAATATCCACCCACTTAAGAAATATATTTTCCTCAATTTGAGTTCTCAAGACCATTATCACACGTCACTAGATTAACTAAGTCTGATACTTTAGAAAAAGAATATCAACAATTTATTTTTTCTCCTGAATTTTATGTGTTTACTTAATCGTATTAAGCAAAATATATGAATGCATTAATATGGCATTTTCCTTGTATGACTTGGCATAGGTTTCAATAACACACTTTACAAGAATGTTTTTCTTGTGTATTTTATTTGTTTTACTCAATCGTATTTGGCAAAACAATTATATCGACATAATAGATATCTTTTTAAATGGCTACGTAAAAAAATTATAATGTGTTACTTTTCAACAAGAATTTTCTTATTTCGTTGTTTTCATTTAATAATATTATCTTATTAAAACAGAATATTCTGCAAAATGTGTGATTTGTGATTATTTTGATGTGTGATTTGTGAATTTGTGATTATTACCTTCTCATTTATTTGGACATTAACACATAGTTGTAGTTCCAGTATAACAGATTTTCCAACAGATGTCGCTGTAGTAGTTTAAATAAAGTAAAAACTGTTCATAGGGTAATATTTAAAGAAAATGATACTCCATTAATATTCAATAATAGGATTCGATCAGGAACATCTGTAAAATATGAAATTCAATATTTTTAGTTTTTGCATTCACATATTAGTTTTGGTTGTCAATATTATTGGATTCAGTTCACAAACTCTAAATTAATTAAACTTAATAAAATTGATATGAGACACGTTATAAAAATAATCAGATATTTTCTTACTTTGAAATAAAAGTCAACCAATATTTTCTAACTTGACATTGAAATTATATCTAGCGTTTTTTACGATTTAGA
Organism: Euprymna scolopes; assembly: GCF_053919585.1. Classification (NCBI taxonomy): domain Eukaryota; kingdom Metazoa; phylum Mollusca; class Cephalopoda; order Sepiida; family Sepiolidae; genus Euprymna; species Euprymna scolopes. The sequence goes on from NC_136527.1 coordinate 172,164,194, forward strand.
TCATAATGGGAAGATAAAAATATCTATGTATATTATATTAATATATATATATATATATATTTAATGTGACAAATAAATATATATCTGAATATTACAATAACAAATTACAATAATTCCATCAAAAGTTATTTATTATATTAAAAGTATATATTATATTAAAACATATATATATATATATATTTAATGTAACAAATAAAAATACATATCTTAATATTACAATGAGAATAAATTACAATAATTCCATCAAAAATTGTATACACGTTTTTGCCTTCGTCAAGCACATACACACAATTGATATACAAAATAATGTAAGACAACAGTGATAATATTTTCTTTGTGTGTTTATTGTCAAACGAGGCACTAATTTGGTTGAAAAAGCTACAGTGAATTCTATACATTTTAATTTTTATTAATACTCTGTTTTCTTTTATATTTCTTAATCGTATTAATCGATCTAAGGTTTGTTTAAGGAAATATATTTGTTCACCTCTAATCCACCTGAATATAATTTTTTAATGCAGGTGTCATTAAATATCGACACAAATAGTTCTCGTACATCAGCTGGTAAAATGCCTTGTGTGAGATGAAAAAGAATAAACAAAGTCTTGTTCATATGAACGTAAACATATTTTTATTCGCAGACGTTTAACTTATTGGCGTGTTGAAGGTTTGACTTTTAAATATTAGTGAAAGTAAATGACTGTAAAGACAGAAGTCATAGAGGACACGATTTACTTAGAATTTAATCATTATATTTTGATGTTTTGGGCCCTAATAGTAGCGATTATGATAAATGTAATTAGTATTATTATTATATTACTTTTTTGCTAGTATTAATACTATTATTACTACTGTTATAATTATTATTACAATTATGATCATCATTTTTTTTATATATATATTATTAATATTTTTTATCATAACTATTACCATGACAATAAATAAATAATTTATCCCGAAAATAATTACAAATATATTAAATACCAATTTAAAGTTATCTCCATTAGGTAATAAATATTCACTACATATTAGGTAATAAATATTCACTACTATATTAAAGTTATCTCCATTAGGTAATAAATATTCACTACGTTATTGATGGCTATTAAATATGTGTTCATTTTATGCCAACTGTATAAAAGAGATTGATCCCTATTGCAAAATCTTAAACATTAAAAAACCAAACGCAATTCTCAAGCAATATGATAGGTAAGTGTAGAAAGAAAGATTTCTTTTCGAATCTAAAACAATAAAAAACTGAAAATGTATTTTTGTCGTCAGTTATTAACAAATCGATAAACTTCAAATCAAATTATTGTATTTATGGTAAACATTGTTACACAAATTTTATAAAATTACAAAAATAATATTTTTTTAAAAATTAAATGTCAGATTGAATAATATATTTTAAGGAGTTTTTTTTTAATCGGAACTTCAATTGTTTTTATTCAAGTTTGTTATAAAGCAGGAGAGGATCACCATAAAAGTATTTTAATTTTAAAAGTTAATGAACAGAATTTTAGTGCAAACAAAGAAAAAAAGATTACAAACTTACCTTTTTTCCAGGAATTCAATACAAAAAAAAAAAATCAGCATGGATTCATTTTTTCCTTTTTGTTAGGATTTCTTTGATAAATTGTTACAACTTTTGATGTGTTTGTCCAATTCATTCAGAAATAAAATATATGAAAATATAAAAGATTCAAATTTAAAAGATAAAAAACACGATTTAAACGTGAAAATATTTTCAAAGAAAATCAACTGCTTAAGAATAATGAATTTAAGGCACCGTAATAACACGGTGTAATTATTATTTCGTTCCTCATGTAAAAATGTCCGTTTTTTACTTAAGTGTGCCTCATTGTTTTCCTAGCAAGTTTAGTTTTTATTTGCCAATGATTAAAACTTGTTGGGAGTTTCTCTTCTAAATGTCTCTTTTGTGTGTTGAATTCATTAAAACATGAAATATATGAAGATATAAAAATCAGGTTTATTTTTTTAAGACTGAACATTTCATTATTATTTGGATTTAGTTAAACTACGTCGAAGCTGAGAACGAGAGTCCTAACAATCTAAATAATCCTCATAAAATAAACACGAAACTGAATATTAAAGAGAAATACAACTGATACAGGACAATGAATTAAGGTCACCGTAATAACACGGTGTAATCATTATTTCGTTCCTCGTGTAAAAATGTTCGTTTATTAGTTAAGTGTTTTCCTACCAAGTTTAATTTAAATTATATTTGCCTATTGTTTGTTAGGATTTCTTTTTGAATTTTTTCTTTTCTTCTTATGTTTAATTCATTAAAATGAATAATGAATAAATAAATAAATAAATAAATAAGATACGTGAATATATACAAAACAAAAAAGCAGGATAAATTAGTATTTCTTTTATGTTCAAAACAGAAAATTTGTTTGTAAGGTTTTCTTTAGTGAAGTTATACAACTTTTGTTTTGTTTAAGATTTTTTAGTAAAGCGTGACAAGTTAAGGGCATCGTAACACGGTGTAATCATTATTTTGTTCCTCATGTAAAAATGTCCGTTCATTAGTTAAATGTGCAGAATTGTTTCCCTATCACCTTCAGGTTATATTTGTCAATAGTGTGTAAGGATTTTCTTTATTACATTTCTCTTTTTTTCCTTTATTTTTATTTTTTATGCCTAATTCATTAAAATGTGATACGTTGAGATGTAAAAACCAGTGTTCTTTTTTAAAAGACTGAACATTTCATTGTTATTTGGATTAGTTCAACTACTGTTAACAGACAAAATGAGAACAGATAATCCTCATATAAAGATTGTAAAAATGAACATTTTTTTCACATAAATGAAGAAGAAGAAATTGCGCAAACGCTGAAGCCAGTCAAATGACGAAAAATAGATTTGGACCAAGAACATAGCTATAAACATATGAATACATTACAAAAACTTGCAACTTATTGTTATCAAAACTGATTTGGAAAAAAATTACGAATTATCTTCCCTTAATATTTCAGACTTAATTTGCTAATTAGCCAAACTATTAGACATGCAATCAGCATCCATCGAACAGCGATGAAACTACAGTATCTGTTCCTGGCTTTTATGTTTATGTCAACCATGTTTCCATATTAAACGTTAATTGGCTGTAGACAATGTATAACGAGCCGGTCGCTGTCGTGTCCAATGCACTGCGCCTGCATAATGGGATGGGAAATCCGGTTGGTACTGATTCAAACTTTCAATGTGCTTTTCGTCTTAGTTATGCGAATTGAGGACAGGAAGAAAGGGGCAGCGAGAACTGCAAATAGAACATACTGATTCAAGCTATCTCGGCATTATGACTGAAGGAAGGTTCGACCTAAAATCAGTACCGGAATATGACGGCACAATATCTATTGTAGACTGGTTAGAGAGAGTGGACCTTATCTGCAAGCTCTCGGAAGTTGACAGAGTCGAACAGGTCATCCCTTGCGACTAGCTGGAGGAGCTTTCGACGTCTACCAACAGCTGTCAGATGCAGAGAAGAATAATGTAACACGGGTGAAAGATGCACTGCACGGGGCTTTTGCGCTTGCGCTTGACCCATGTGAGGCATGCACGCAGTTTGCAAGACGCACCTTACACTCGGACGAGTTGGTAAATGAGTTCTACTACACTGCGTTAACAAAGCTCTCCAGTATGTTCGGAGGAGTCCCGAGCCAGTCGCTGAAGTATGCGTTCATGGCTGGACTGCCTGCCCATCCCCAGGAGTTGCTATGTGCATCTGCTGACATCAATCAGATCCCAACAAAAATTATGCTCAGCTGAGCAAGGCCCATGGTAAATAACGAACGGGTTGCAGCCGCTGTCGACAGTTCAGACATGGAAAAAGTGCCTACACAAGCCCTCTGAAAACTCACTGCAGTGTTTCAATTGCTCTGGAGCCAACCATCTTGCTAAGCACTGCCAGCTCAAACGATCGAGGCAGCGCCATACACCATGCATTCGGTGCTACTACTGCCAAAAAGAGGGACACATCGTGTCAAAATGGCCGGAAAACGGAAATTGGGGCGAGATGTGAGCGCCACTCTTGCCCTGAAGCACGTGTGTGTCAACAGAGTGATTTAGGATGCATTGATTGACTCTGGGTGCACCCAATCTCTAGTAAAGAGTACGATTTGTGGTCCACGGAATGGACACAAGACAGAGGTACTGACTATTGATGGAAAGAGTATGCCCAGCAAAGGAGCGACCAAGGTCAGTTTGCAGGTGGACAAAAAGATCCCCATGCTGGTGGATATGTAGGCTATGGATGGAGATCTGTTGGGATTCGATATATTGCTCGGAACTGATGCCATCCGCCTGTTGGAAAATGAACACGGTGAAGCCAATTTCCCGAAGGAATATTGCTGTGTCAGCACTGCTGTTGCAGTGAGAATAGAACGACCTGACTTTGATGTCGTATTCGACCCGACTAAGAAACAGTGGACAGCAACACGGAAATGAGCAGCCGCTACAGCAGCTGATCAATCAGACACATTCAGAAGGACTATGACTGCGAATTGCAAACTTGGATTCGCAATCGATGACTGATACCATACTCGAAGAAAGAGCTTGGTCCACCCAAGGGATTAATCCCACTAATGGCGATTATTCAGTATAACCAGGGGAAAGTGCGGCCTGTTATGGATTACCGCGAGCTAAACGACCATGTGGACGTATGCACGGCAAGTGCGGATGTGTGTTCACAAAACCTGAGGGACTGGTGGAGGAAGGGGCCCGACGTGTCAGTGTTGGACTTGAGAAAGGCCTACCTCCAGGTACGTGTGTACCGTCCTTTATGGCCGATTCAGACCGTGGTTGTGAAGGGGGAGAGATACTGCCTGACTAGCATGGGATCTGGGCTTAACGTTGCCCCATCCATCATGTAAGCAATTGTCGAGGCTTTTTTCTCCAAAGATGTAACTGTTCAAGAAGCAAAATCGGCATATATAGATGATTTATACATCAACAACAACAGCGAAATGAGTGAAGCAGCATTTTCTTTGGTTTGGATTGAAAAGCAAGGAACCTGAGTGGTTGAAGATGGTGCACGAGTGCTTGAATTAGAGATCTGGGAAGAGCATGGCACTCTGCGATGCAAACGTGGTAGTATGATTCCAGATGTTCCAGAGATTGTGACACGTCGAGCAATTTTTCCCTGTGCGGGAAACTGACCGGGCATCTGCCAATGTGTTGGTGGCTACGAGCAGCAACAGGAATCATAAAGCGATGGACCAAAACTGTAACCCAAGGATGGGACGACACCACAGAGGATGTTCCACTTCAACAAATGCTCCAGGAAACAATAGCCAAGGTGAGGCAGAGCGATCCCTCGCAGGGTCTGTGGTGTATAAACAGATAAGATGTCAATATATGGCCGGACGAAAGTTCCCTGGCGATCGGCATGCTCCTGGAACATGACACTATTGTCTTTGAAGATGCACGTTTGCTGCGATCCACGAGCGACGTACAGCATATTAACTTGGCTGAACTGGATGCGGCGTTGAAGAGCTTCAACCTTGCGTTACACTGGAGGTTCAAATTTATACACTAAAAAACGGACTCAGTAAGTGTGTATCACTGGTTAGTGGACACGCTCCCTAGAAAAACTAGAGTATGCACAAAGGCTACCAGCGAAATGTTACTCCGACGACGATTGGACACAATAAAATCACTGGTAGAAGATTGCATACTTTCAATAGACGTTTCTCGTGTCCCGTCGAGTCAGAACTTGGCAGACCCCATGACACGGGTTCGCTCAACAATTACCAAAGCTGATGTGAGGTCAGATATCTGAGCATGTTGGACGATTGATCCATCCCCAGTTAATTGGACACCAGTGAAATTGGCAAAGGCTGAAGGTGGATATAACACACTTTAACGGCAAACATTTCCTTACACTCACCGATTGCGGTCCAGCGCGTTTTACTATTTGGTGGATGTTGTCACAGCAGGACTCAAGATACATCATTCAGCATTTTGAGTCGATATTTTTGGAGCGTTTCCCACCGCAGGAACTGCTTGCTGACAACGACACTGCATTTACCAGTAAGGAAATCAAGGAGTTTTCCACTTTTGGGGGAGTACGCCTGCAATTTTGGTGTGCATATGTGCCAGCAGGCAATGCCATTGTAGAACGATGTCACCGCAATATAAAGCGGATTGTAACCAGAACGATATGCACTGTTCAGGAAGCAGTGTATTGGTACAATGTCACGCCCAAGGATGATACATCATAATGTACTGCACCTTCCAACGGGATCTACAGATATGAAGTTAGGGTGAAAACATTGACACAGTGCCCACATTACAAGCCTATACACAAACCCTATACCGTCTGGGTGACCATGTATGGTTAAAACGGCCAGGTTATCGATGCACAAGTTTGAAATCAGAAATTCATCGTAAGTTTAACCGAATACAGTTAGATAAGTGATCTGGTGGCGGCGGCGGAAGAGGAGTAGTCTTCAAGGCTTGCTGTCCCGTACAACAAATGAGATAGTAGCAGCGACGGTGGCGCAGTAATTTTAATAGCTGTTATCATTGGCGATGGGTTAACGGCTGCTGGCTGGTGACGGAGCGAGGTTTACAGCTTGAGACGCGTGACGGATCTGTTCGCTTGTTGAAAAAGCTGTCATTTTTATATTCGTGATGCGGACATTGTTGTAGACAAAGGTAGTTTTATCGCTAGTTATCGTTTTCACTTTTTATTTGCTTGTTTTTTGTTTTAATGTATTGTAGGTAGTCGTCTGCTGTATATTTTTATACATGTTATACAATTAGAATTGATTATATGTATGTTTAAATTGTATACATGTGTTATATAATGTAAATTGTATAACATATGTATAAATGTTTAAATTGTATACATGTGTTATATAATTTAAGTATTTTATGAGATAATTATTCATGTTTATATGCTGCCAGAGTTGCGTCTGCTGTGATGTTTGTCTTTTGCATTAGGAGTTTTCTTTTAATGTTTGGTTTTTCATTAAACGTGTTAAAGAATAACACAATTTTTTATACACACAAATTTATTAAACGTGATAAAGCATGAAATAATTTTTGTACACACAAATTTATTAAACGTGATAAAGAATAAAATAATTTTTGTACAAACAAATTTATTGAACGTGATAAAGAATAAAATAATTTTTGTACAAACAAATTTATTGAACGTAATAAAGAATAAAATAATTTTTGTACACACAAATTTATTGAACGTAATAAAGAATAAAATAATTTTTGTACACACAAATTTATTGAACGTAATAAAGAATAAAATAATTTTTGTACACACAAATTTATTGAACGTAATAAAGAATAAAATAATTTTTATACACACAAATTTATTAAACGTGATAAAGCATGAAATAATTTTTGTACACACAAATTTATTAAACGTGATAAAGAATAAAATAATTTTTGTACAAACAAATTTATTGAACGTGATAAAGAATAAAATAATTTTTGTACAAACAAATTTATTGAACGTAATAAAGAATAAAATAATTTTTGTACACACAAATTTATTGAACGTAATAAAGAATAAAATAATTTTTGTACACACAAATTTATTGAACGTAATAAAGAATAAAATAATTTTTGTACACACAAATTTATTGAACGTGATAAAGAATAAAATAATTTTTATACACACAAATTTATTAAACGTGATAAAGAATAAAATAATTTTTATACACACAAATTTATTGAACGTAATAAAGAATAAAATAATTTTTGTACACACAAATTTATTAAACGTGATAAAGAATAAAATAATTTTTGTACACACAAATTTATTGAACGTAATAAAGAATAAAATAATTTTTATACACACAAATTTATTGAACGTGATAAAGAATAAAATAATTTTTGTACACACAAATTTATTAAACGTGATAAAGAATAAAATAATTTTTATACACACAAATTTATTGAATGTAATAAAGAATAAAATAATTTTTGTACACACAAATTTATTGAACGTGATAAAGAATAAAATAATTTTTATACACACACATTTATTGAACGTAATAAAGAATAAAATAATTTTTGTACACACAAATTTATTGAACGTGATAAAGAATAAAATAATTTTTGTACACACAAATTTATTAAACGTGATAAAGAATAAAATAATTTTTGTACAAACAAATTTATTAAACGTGATAAAGAATAAAATAATTTTTGTACACACAAATTTATTGAACGTAATAAAGAATAAAATAATTTTTATACACACAAATTTATTGAACGTAATAAAGAATAAAATAATTTTTGTACACACAAATTTATTGAACGTGATAAAGAATAAAATAATTTTTGTACACACAAATTTATTGAACGTAATAAAGAATGAAATAATTGTTATACACACAAATTTATTGAACGTAATAAAGAATAAAATAATTTTTGTACACACAAATTTATTGAACGTAATAAAGAATACAATAATTTTACTACACACAAATTTATTGAACGTAATAAAGAATAAAATATTTTTTGTACAAACAAATTTATTGAACGTAATAAAGAATAAAATAATTTTTGTACACACAAATTTATTGAACGTAATAAAGAATACAATAATTTTACTACACACAAATTTATTGAACGTAATAAAGAATAAAATATTTTTTGTACAAACAAATTTATTGAACGTAATAAAGAATAAAATAATTTTTGTACACACAAATTTATTGAACGTAATAAAGAATAAAATAATTTTTGTGCACACAAATTTATTGAACGTAATAAAGAATAAAATAATTTTTGTACACACAAATTTATTGAACGTAATAAAGAATAAAATAATTTTTGTATACACAAATTTATTGAACGTAATAAAGAATAAAATAATTTTTATACACACAAATTTATTGAACGTAATAAAGAATAAAATAATTTTTGTACACACAAATTTATTGAACGTAATAAAGAATAAAATAATTTTTATACACACAAATTTATTGAATGTAATAAAGAATAAAATAATTTTTGTACACACAAATTTATTGAACGTAATAAAGAATAAAATAAGTTTTGTACACACAAATTTATTGAACGTAATAAAGAATAAAATAATTTTTATACACACAAATTTATTGAATGTAATAAAGAATAAAATAATTTTTGTACACACAAATTTATTGAACGTGATAAAGAATAAAATAATTTTTGTACACACAAATTTATTGAACGTGATAAAGAATAAAATAATTTTTATACACACAAATTTATTGAACGTAATAAAGAATAAAATAATTTTTGTACACACAAATTTATTGAACGTGATAAAGAATAAAATAATTTTTGTACACACAAATTTATTAAACGTGATAAAGAATAAAACAATTTTTGTACAAACAAATTTATTAAACGTGATAAAGAATAAAATAATTTTTGTACACACACATTTATTGAACGTAATAAAGAATAAAATAATTTTTATACACACAAATTTATTGAACGTAATAAAGAATAAAATAATTTTTGTACACACAAATTTATTGAACGTGATAAAGAATAAAATAATTTTTGTACACACAAATTTATTGAACGTAATAAAGAATGAAATAATTGTTATACACACAAATTTATTGAACGTAATAAAGAATAAAATAATTTTTGTACACACAAATTTATTGAACGTGATAAAGAATAAAATAATTTTTGTACACACAAATTTATTGAACGTAATAAAGAATAAAATAATTTTTGTACACACAAATTTATTGAACGTAATAAAGAATACAATAATTTTACTACACACAAATTTATTGAACGTAATAAAGAATAAAATATTTTTTGTACAAACAAATTTATTGAACGTAATAAAGAATAAAATAATTTTTGTACACACAAATTTATTGAACGTAATAAAGAATAAAATAATTTTTGTGCACACAAATTTATTGAACGTAATAAAGAATAAAATAATTTTTGTACACACAAATTTATTGAACGTAATAAAGAATAAAATAATTTTTGTATACACAAATTTATTGAACGTAATAAAGAATAAAATAATTTTTATACACACAAATTTATTGAATGTAATAAAGAATAAAATAATTTTTGTACACACAAATTTATTGAACGTAATAAAGAATAAAATAATTTTTGTACACACAAATTTATTGAACGTAATAAAGAATGAAATAATTTTTGTACACACAAATTTATTGAACGTAATAAAGAATAAAATAATTTTTGTACACACAAATTTATTGAACGTGATAAAGAATGAAATGATTTTTGTACACACAAATTTATTGAACGTAATAAAGAATAAAATAATTTTTGTACACACAAATTTATTGAACGTGATAAAGAATAAAATATTTTTTGTACACACAAATTTATTGAACGTAATAAAGAATAAAATAATTTTTATACACACAAATTTATTGAACGTGATAAAGAATGAAATAATTTTTGTACACACAAATTTATTGAACGTAATAAAGAATGAAATAATTTTTGTACACACAAATTTATTGAACGTAATAAAGAATAAAATAATTTTTGTACACACAAATTTATTGAACGTAATAAAGAATAAAATAATTTTTGTACACACAAATTTATTGAACGTAATAAAGAATAAAATAATTTTTGTACACACAAATTTATTGAACGTAATAAAGAATAAAATAATTTTTGTACACACAAATTTATTGAACGTAATAAAGAATAAAATTATTTTTGTACACACAAATTTATTGAACGTGATAAAGAATGAAATGATTTTTTTACACACAAATTTATTGAACGTAATAAAGAATAAAATAATTTTTGTACACACAAATTTATTGAACGTGATAAAGAATGAAATGATTTTTTATACACACAAATTTATTAAACGTAATAAAGAATAAAATAATTTTTATAAACACAAATTTATTGAACGTGATAAAGAATAAAATAATTTTTGTACACACAAATTTATTGAACATAATAAAGAATAAAATAATTTTTATAAACACAAATTTATTAAACGTAATAAAGAATAAAATAATTTTTATAAACACAAATTTATTGAACGTGATAAAGAATAAAATAATTTTTGTACACACAAATTTATTGAACGTAATAAAGAATAAAATAATTTTTGTACACACAAATTTATTGAACGTGATAAAGAATAAAATAATTTTTGTACACACAAATTTATTGAACATGATAAAGAATGAAATGATTTTTGTACACACAAATTTATTGAACGTAATAAAGAATAAAATAATTTTTGTACACACAAATTTATTGAACGTAATAAAGAATAAAATAATTTTTTATACACACAAATTTATTAAACGTAATAAAGAATAAAATAATTTTTATAAACACAAATTTATTGAACGTGATAAAGAATAAAATAATTTTTGTACACACAAATTTATTGAACGTAATAAAGAATAAAATAATTTTTGTACACACAAATTTATTGAACGTGATTAAGAATAAAATAATTTTTGTACACACAAATTTATTGAACGTAATAAAGAATGAAATAATTGTTATACACACAAATTTATTGAACGTAATAAAGAATAAAATAATTTTTGTACACACAAATTTATTGAACGTGATAAAGAATAAAATAATTTTTGTACACACAAATTTATTGAATGTAATAAAGAATAAAATAATTTTTGTACACACAAATTTATTGAACGTAATAAAGAATAAAATAATTTTTGTACACACAAATTTATTGAACGTAATAAAGAATGAAATAATTGTTATACACACAAATTTATTGAATGTAATAAAGAATAAAATAATTTTTGTACACACAAATTTATTGAACGTGATAAAGAATAAAATAATTTTTGTACACACAAATTTATTGAATGTAATAAAGAATAAAATAATTTTTGTACACACAAATTTATTGAATGTAATAAAGAATAAAATAATTTTTGTACACACAAATTTATTAAACGTGATAAAGAATAAAATAATTTTTGTACACACAAATTTATTGAATGTAATAAAGAATAAAATAATGTTTGTACACACAAATTTATTGAACGTAATAAAGAATAAAATAATTTTTGTACACACAAATTTATTGAATGTAATAAAGAATAAAATAATATTTGTACACACAAATTTATTGAACGTGATAAAGAATAAAATAATTTTTGTACACACAAATTTGTTGAATGTAATAAAGAATAAAATAATTTTTATAAACACAAATTTATTGAACGTGATTAAGAATAAAATAATTTTTGTACACACAAATTTATTGAACGTAATAAAGAATAAAATAATTTTTGTACACACAAATTTATTAAACGTAATAAAGAATAAAATAATTTTTGTACACAAAAATTTATTGAACGTAATAAAGAATAAAATAATTTTTGTACACACAAATTTATTGAACGTGATTAAGAATAAAATAATTTTTGTACACACAAACTTATTGAACGTAATAAAGAATAAACGCTATTATAAAAAAGAAATTGGAACATAAACAAGTAGTTTTTATGAGTTTATGGTTGTGATAAGATTTAACAAATTTTACGTTTCATCCCAAGAGAATGTCCTGCTCTTTGTCCTCAATAACTCTTGGAAGTAACCGGTCGTCAATTATACTCCTTATCTGATGAGTGAGGTTTCCATCTTGATATCCCAGGAGTTTCTGGATTTCTGGCCGACTCTATCATGTCAAAGCCTCTGTGTCTGCAAAATCAGGGATCTGATGACTGAACTGGTTCACCGGTTTTCTCAGTAAATGTCTGAATCTTGCATGAGTTTCAGGCATTATAATCATCTCCACTGTAACTGAGCGGATAACTGGGGAGCACACTTTACATTGCTCCCCATCCCTCTCAAGGTGAGGTATGTTCGCTGGTTGTGCCTTATCTTGATTATTATGAGCAGAAAATTATCCGAGTCAGCAATAGTGAATATAAATGTCTTCCTACTTTTCGAAACTTTACTTGTATCTTCCGTTCTGGACTCTCAAATTTAAGGTATACGTTGTTAACATACCCCACCACCCGGTTGAAGAAGCTTTTGCCTCGTAATTGTGCTGTTCTTGTATCAACCTTTGCCCAAATGTTATTTTCCCAAATTTGTATTTAAAGTTCGTAGCGTAATGTAACCCTTCTGTGAAAATGTCTACGATATATATATATATATATATATATATATATATATATATATATATATATATATATATATATATATATATATATATATGGAGTGGAGTGATGCCAGCATGTTCCATCCAAAATTAATACGTTGTATACGCAGGGATTTTGTCCCTGGAAATTAATCGAACATTAACAAATGTTATTCCTGGCATTTTAAAATCGTTTTCGTCACTTAATATTTTAATATTTTGTTTCTTGACGTTTTATTTTAAACTTGTTTTCACTACATGTTTTTTTTCAAATTTGTTTTCATTACATAAATATATTCCGTTTTCCTGCTTTCCGGCTGACTACAATATGGTTGTCTTCAAGTCTAACGTAAATAAGTTCTTCGTGAGCCGTTCCATATAAGTTATCAACTTTACCAAATTTACATTACTAATGATTACTATAATGTCCAATTTCTACTGTACACTCTTTAACCCTTATCCTTGATTGGCCTCTTGGCCTTGATAATGTAGTGATGCCTATGTAAAAAAATATTCACTATATACTTAATATTTTATTTATTGACGTTTTATTTTCAAACTTGTTGTCATTACATAAATATATTCAATATATACTTAATATTTTATTTATTGACGTTTTATTTTCAAACTTGTTTTCATTACATAAATATATTCAATATACACTTAATATTTTATTTATTGACGTTTTATTTTCAAACTTGTTTTCATTACATAAATATATTCAATATATACTTAATATTTTGTTTATTGACGTTTTATTTTCAAACTTGTTTTCATTACATAAATATATTCAATATATACTTAATATTTTATTTATTGACGTTTTATTTTTAAACTTTTTTTCATTACATAAATATATCTAATATATACTTAATATTTTGTTTATTTACGTTTTATTTTTAAACTTGTTTTCATTACATAAAGATATTCAATATATACTTAATATTTTGTTTATTTACGTTTTATTTTCAAACTTGTTTCCATTGCATAAATATATTCAATATATACTTAATATTTTGTTTATTGACGTTTTATTTTCAAACTTGTTTTCATTACATAAATATATTCAATATATACTTAATATTTTATTTATTGACGTTTATTTTCAAACTTGTTTTCATTACATAAATATATTCAATATATACTTAATATTTTGTTTATTGACGTTTTATTTTCAAACTTTTTTTCATTACATAAATATATTCAATATATACTTAATATTTTATTTATTGACGTTTTATTTTTAAACTTGTTTTCATTACATAAATATATTCAATATATACTTAATATTTTATTTATTTACGTTTTATTTTTAAACTTTTTTTCATTACATAAATATATTCAATATATACTTAATATTTTATTTATTGACGTTTTATTTTTAAACTTTTTTTCATTACATAAATATATTCAATATATACTTAATATTTTATTTATTGACGTTTTATTTTTAAACTTGTTTTCATTACATAAATATATTCAATATATACTTAATATTTTATTTATTTACGTTTTATTTTTAAACTTTTTTTCATTACATAAATATATTCAATATATACTTAATATTTTATTTATTGACGTTTTATTTTTAAACTTTTTTTCATTACATAAATATATTCAATATATACTTAATATTTTATTTATTGACGGTGTATTTTTAAACTTGTTTTCATTACATAAAGATATTCAATATATACTTAATATTTTATTTATTGACGTTTTATTTTCAAACTTGTTGTCATTACATAAATATATTCAATATATACTTAATATTTTATTTATTGACGTTTTATTTTCAAACTTGTTTTCATTACATAAATATATTCAATATACACTTAATATTTTATTTACTGACGTTTTATTTTCAAACTTGTTTTCATTACATAAATATATTCAATATATACTTAATATTTTGTTTATTGACGTTTTATTTTAAAACTTGTTTTCATTACATAAATATATTCAATATATACTTAATATTTTATTTACTGACGTTTTATTTTTAAACTTTTTTTCATTACATTAATATATTCAATATATACTTAATATTTTGTTTATTTACGTTTTATTTTTAAACTTGTTTTCATTACATAAAGATATTCAATATATACTTAATATTTTGTTTATTTACGTTTTATTTTCAAACTTGTTTCCATTGCATAAATATATTCAATATATACTTAATATTTTGTTTATTGACGTTTTATTTTCAAACTTGTTTTCATTACATAAATATATTCAATATATACTTAATATTTTGTTTATTTACGTTTTATTTTCAAACTTGTTTTCATTACATAAATATATTCAATATATACTTAATATTTTATTTAATGACGTTTTATTTTCAAACTTGTTTTCATTACATAAATATATTCAATATATACTTAATATTTTATTTATTGACGTTTTATTTTCAAACTTGTTTTCATTACATAAATATATTCAATATATACTTAATATTTTATTTATTTACGTTTTATGTTTAAACTTTTTTTCATTACATAAATATATTCAATATATACTTAATATTTTATTTATTGATGTTTTATTTTTAAACTTTTTTTCATTACATAAATATATTCAATATATACTTAATATTTTATTTATTGACGTTTTATTTTTAAACTTTTTTTCATTACATAAATATATTCAATATATACTTAATCTTTTGTTTATTGACGTTTTATTTTCAAACTTGTTTTCATTACATAAATATATTCAATATATACTTAATATTTTATTTATTTACCTTTTATTTTCAAACTTGTTTTCATTACATAAATATATTCAATATATACTTAATATTTTGTTTATTGACGTTTTATTTTCAAACTTTTTTTCATTACATAAATATATTCAATATATACTTAATATTTTATTTAATGACGTTTTATTTTTAAACTTGTTTTCATTACATAAAGATATTCAATATATACTTAATATTTTATTTATTGACGTTTTATTTTCAAACTTTTTTTTCATTACATAAATATATTCAATATATACTTAATATTTTATTTATTTACTTTTTATTTTCAAACTTGTTTTCATTACATAAATATATTCAATATATACTTAATATTTTGTTTATTGACGTTTTATTTTCAAACTTTTTTTCATTACATAAATATATTCAATATATACTTAATATTTTGTTTATTTACGTTTTATTTTCAAACTTTTTTTCATTACATAAATATATTCAATATATACTTAATATTTTATTTATTGACGGTTTATTTTTAAACTTGTTTTCATTACATAAATATATTCAATATATACTTAATATTTTATTTATTGACGTTTTATTTTCAAACTTTTTTTCATTACATAAATATATTCAATATATACTTAATATTTTGTTTATTGACGGTTTATTTTTTAAACTTGTTTTCATTACATAAATATATTCAATATATACTTAATATTTTATTTATTTAGGTTTTATTTTCAAACTTGTTTTCATTACATAAATATATTCAATATATACTTAATATTTTATTTATTTAGGTTTTATGTTCAAACTTGTTTTCATTACATAAATATATTCAATATATACTTAATATTTTATTTATTTAGGTTTTATTTTCAAACTTGTTTTCATTACATAAATATATTCAATATATACTTAATATTTTATTTATTTACGTTTTATTTTCAAACTTGTTTTCATTACATAAATATATTCAATATATACTTAATATTTTATTTATTGACGTTTTATTTTCAAACTTGTTTTCATTATATAAATATATTCAATATATACTTAATATTTTATTTATTGACGGTTTATTTTTAAACTTGTTTTCATTACATAAATATATTCAATATATACTTAATATTTTATTTATTGACGTTTTATTTTTAAACTTGTTTTCATTACATAAATATATTCAATATATACTTAATATTTTATTTATTGACGGTGTATTTTTAAACTTGTTTTCATTACATAAAGATATTCAATATATACTTAATATTTTATTTATTGACGTTTTATTTTCAACCTTTTTTTCATTACATAAATATATTCAATATATACTTAATATTTTATTTATTGACATTTTATTTTTAAACTTTTTTTCATTACATAAATATATTCAGTATATACTTAATATTTTATTTATTGACGTTTTATTTTCAAACTTGTTTTCATTACATAAATATATTCAATATATACTTAATATTTTATTTATTGACGTTTTATTTTTAAACTTTTTTTCATTACATAAATATATTCAGTATATACTTAATATTTTATTTATTGACGTTTTATTTTCAACCTTTTTTTCATTACATAAATATATTCAATATATACTTAATATTTTATTTATTGACGTTTTATTTTCAAACTCGTTTTCATTACATAAATATATTCAATATATACTTAATATTTTGTTTATTGACGTTTTATTTTCAAACTTGTTTTCATTACATAAATATATTCAATATATACTTAATATTTTATTTATTTACGTTTTATTTTCAAACTTGTTTTCATTACATAAATATATTCAATATATACTTAATATTTTATTTATTGACGTTTTATTTTCAAACTTGTTTTCATTACATAAATATATTCAATATATACTTAATATTTTATTTATTTAGGTTTTATTTTCAAACTTGTTTTTATTACATAAATATATTCAATATATACTTAATATTTTATTTATTGACGTTTTATTTTCAACCTTTTTTTCATTACATGAAGATATTCAATATATACTTAATATTTTATTTATTGACGTTTTATTTTTAAACTTTTTTTTATTACATAAATATATTCAATATATACTTAATATTTTATTTATTGACGTTTTATTTTTAAACTTGCTTTCATTACATAAATGTATTCAATATATACTTAATATTTTATTTATTGACGTTTTATTTTTAAACTTGTTTTCATTACATAAATATATTCAATATATACTTAATATTCTATTTATTGACGTTTTATTTTTAAACTTGTTTTAATTACATAAATATATTCAATATATACTTAATATTTTATTTATTGACGTTTTATTTTAAAACTTTTTTCATTGCATAAATATATTCAATATATACTTAATATTTTATTTATTTACGTTTTATTTTCAACCTTTTTTTCATTACATAAATATATTCAATATATACTTAATATTTTATTTATTGACGTTTTATTTTCAAACTTGTTTTCATTACATAAATATATTCAATATATACTTAATATTTTATTTATTGACGTTTTATTTTCATACTTGTTTTCATTACATAAATATATTCAATATATACTTAATATTTTATTTATTGACGTTTTATTTTCATACTTGTTTTCATTACATAAAGATATTAAATATATACTTAATACTTTGTTTAATGTACGTTTTATTTTCAAACTTGTTTTCATTACATAAATATATTCAATATATACTTAATATTTTGTTTATTGACGTTTTATTTTCAAACTTGTTTTCATTACATAAATATATTCAATATATACTTAATATTTTGTTTATTGACGTTTTATTTTCAAACTTGTTTTCATTACATAAATATATTCAATATATACTTAATATTTTGTTTATTTACTTTTTATTTTCAACCTTTTCTCATCACATAACGATATTAAATATATACTTAATATTTTGTTTATTTATGGTTTATTTTCAAACTTGTTTTCATTACATAAATATATTCAATATATACTTAATATTTTGTTTATTTACGTTTTATTTTCAAACTTGTTTTCATCACATAAAGATATTAAATATATACTTAATATTTTGTTTATTTATGGTTTATTTTCAAACTTGTTTACATTACATAAAGATATTAAATATATACTTAATATTTTGTTTATTTACGTTTTATTTTCAAATTCGTTTTCATCACATAAAGATATTAAATATATACTTAATATTTTGTTTATTGACGTTATATTTTTAAAATTGTTTTCATCACATAACGATATTAATATATACTTAATATTTTGTTTATTTACGTTTTTTTTTCAAACTTGTTTTCATCATATAAAGATATTAAATATATACTTAATAATTCATTTATTTGTGGTTAATTTTCAAACTGGTTTTCATTACATAAATATATTCAATATATACTTAATCTTTTGTTTATTGACGTTTTATTTTCAAACTTGTTTTCATTACATAAATATATTCAATATATACTTAATATTTTGTTTATTGACGTTTTATTTTCAAATTCGTTTTCATCACATAAAGATATTAAATATATACTTAATATTTTGTTTATTTGTGGTTTATTTTCAAACTTGTTTTCATTACATAAAGATATTAAATATATACTTAATATTTTGTTTATTTATGTTTTATTTTCAAACTTGTTTTCATCACATAAAGATATTAAATATATACTTAATATTTTGTTTATTTACTTTTTATTTTCAAACTTGTTTTCATCGCATAAAGATATTAAATATATACTTAATATTTTGTTTATTTACATTTTATGTTCAAACTTGTTTTCATTACATAAAAATATTCAATATATACTTAATATTTTGTTTATTGACGTTTTATTTTCAAACTTGTTGTCATCACATAAATATATTCAATATATACTTAATATTTTGTTTATTGACGTTTTATTTTCAAACTTGTTTTCATTACATAAATATATTCAATATATACTTAATATTTTGTTTATTGACGTTTTATTTTAAAACTTGTTTTCATATCAAAAATATATTCGATATATACTTATTATAATAATTCTTTAGGCGTAATTAAGTGGTGTAGCTGTAACTTGGTTCATCACGTGTAAAACAATTTCTCGGAGAACAAAAGCATAATTTCTGTCCAATGTTTCTTTTTTTTATTTTCACAACCCTCTATTAACGAAAAGAGAAATTTACAAGAAATCCTTTTTTTTTTCATTAAAATTAAAATAGATACCAAAAAGGGCTTTTAATAAGTAATAATTTTTAAAAAAATTATTTATTTTGCGCAACAGATTCGTGTCCTTATTGTCTTTGATTATTCAACTTTGTTTTATAACAATCAATATAATATTTATAATTTTCAGACATTCAGCCGATTTCGGACAATGGTTTAATTTTTCTACTGTATTATTAAATATTAATTAAAAATTGTTTCATCAATCATGACTTGTTTTCAGGTTTGTTTTATGTAATGCAGTTTACTTGAAGTGCTCATATAAGACTATCTCTTGCAAGATTATGTAACATTTTCTAAGTGTGTTTATTTATATATATATATCATTTTACTTGATTTATGAGAACAAGAATACCCACATTCTTTACAAGAATGAGGCTTTTCCCCAGTGTGAGTTCTCATATGTTTCACAAACGATGATTTTTTAGAACATGAATATTTACACACGTTACAATAATGTGGCTTTTCACCAGTGTGAGTTCTTATATGTGCCACTAAATTTGCTTTTTGTGAAAAGGAATATCCACAAACTTCACAAGAATAAGGCTTTTCCCCAGTGTGAGTTCTCATATGTGTTATTAAACTTGCTTTTTGAGAAACGGAATATCCACACACTTCACAAGAATAAGGCTTTTCCCCAGTGTGAGTTCTCATATGTACTACTAAACTTGTTTTTTGAGAAAAATAATATCCACACACTTTACAAGAATGTGGCTTTTCCCCAGTGTGAGTTCTCAGATGTGCTCTTAAATTTGATTTTACAGAAAAGGAATGTCCACACACTTTACAAGAGTGTGGTTTTTCTCCGGTGTGAGTTCTCATATGTTTCACTAAAGAGGCCTTTTGAGAACAAGAATAAGTACACACTTTACAAGAATGTGGTTTTTCCCCAGTGTGAGTTTTCATATGTTTCACTAACGATGATTTTTCAGAACAAGAATATTTACACAATTCGCAAGAATGTGGCTTTTCCCCAGTGTGGGTTCTTATATGTGCCACTAAAGTTGATTTTTGTGAAAAGGAATATCCACACACTTCACAAGAATGTGAATTTTCCCTAATGTGAGTGTGCATATTCATCATTAAGTTTGATTTTTAGAAAAAGAATATCAAAACACTTAAAAAAAATGTGTCTTTTCCCCAATGTGAGTTCTAATATGAATAACCAGTCGATGATTTTGAGAAAAAAGAATATCCATACACATCCGAAGAATAATGTTTTTTCCAAGTTTGATTTCTCAAATGTCTCACAAAAGATAATTTTACAGAACAAGAATATCCGCATAATAAACAAGTATGTGGCTTTTTTTCATTCATTTTGATTTTGTAGATGAAGAATATTTGCACATTTTTCAAAAATATTTTCTTTTCAATTATTTCAATTTATTTGAGCTGAAGGTAGGACCGCCTACCACATCCAAAATTTGTTTTGCTTTAATCGTTTTCCTAGTCTTAGGTCTCACATGTTTTAATAAACCCTACTTTGCAAAAAAAGAAAAACATTATAAAATGCGAGTCATCAGATATGTCATTAAATATAATGTTAAAAAATATCACTTGGTTTTCGATTTTCTCCCGGTTTGTGTTTTGGTATCTTATTAACTTTTGATTTATTTGAAAATTGGACACATTTAACAAAAATTTTCACAAGTGTGAGTCCGCATATTCATCATTAATTTTGATTTTTAGGAAAGAATATCAAAACACTTCAAAAGAATGTGTCTTTTCCCCAACGATGATTTTGAGAAAAAAGACTATCCATAGACATCAGAAGAATAATGTTTTTTCCAAGTTTGATTTCTCAAATGTCTCACAAACGATAATTTTACAGAACAAGAATATCCGCATAATAAACAAGTATTTGGCTTTTTTTCATTAATTTTGATTTTGCAGATGAAGAATATTTGCACATTTTTCCAAAATATTTTCTTTTTAATTATTTCAATTTATTTCAGCTGAGGGTAGGACCGCCTACCACATCCAAAATTTGTTTTGCTTTAATCGTTTTCCTAGTCTTAGGTCTCACATGTTTTAATATACCATACTTTGCAAAAAAAGAAAAACATTATACAATGCGAGTTATCAGATATGTCATCAAATATAATGGTTGAAAAATATCAGTTGGTTTTCGATTTTGTCCCAGTTTGTGTTTTGGTATCTTATTAACTTTTGATTTATTTGAAAATTGGACACATTTAACAAAATTTAATCTTACCTACAAGATATTTTGTTTTCAAAACTATTCCATAAAAAGCATTAAATATCTTGTATAGTATATGTTCCCAATAAGGTCACCGTAATCTTCCATACTAGGTCATAACTGTTTCATGTAATATTAAATAATAAACATGTTTATAAGATAATGTTGCATGAAAATGATACTCCCTTAATATACAGTAATAGGGTGTAATCAGGAACATCTGCAAAAAAAAAAATTAAAAATTCAATGTCTTTAGTATAAGTAATCTGTTAAAGTGGCATCAAATGTTTGATTTGTTTGTATGTGAAATAATTATATAAATTATAAAACTCTTTTCTTAGTTTGCTTTCTTCATAATACTTATATATATATATATATTTTCTTTTGCAATTTCTTTCTAATATTTCCCATTTTCTTTTTTGACTGTAACAGATGGCTATTATTTCTGGCAACCCACAATGAATAAGAAAATATTTTGCTCTTTTTCTTGAGAACAATCTAACAACCTCGTTGTCTTCATTAGTCCCGACTTTTGAACACCTCAAACCTATTTACATATATATATATATATATATATATATATATATATATATATAATTATACACACACATATATATACTTATATATACATATACATGCGTATATACATACACATATGCATATGTATATACATATATATACACATATATACATACATATATATGTACATATACATAAGATACATACATATATATGTACGCATACATATATATGTACCTATACATATATATATATATATATATATATATATATATAGATACATATATATGTACATATACATATATATGTACATATACATATATATACATATACATATATATACATATACATATATATGTACATATACATATATATACATATACATATATATGTACATATACATATATATACATACATATATATATACATACATATATATGTACATATACATATATATATATATATACATATATATTTATACATACATATATATTTATACATACATATATATGTACATATATATATACATACATATCGATGTACATATACATATATACATATATATACACATATATATACATATATAAATATATATATATAACCATACATACAGATATATATATACATATATAGATATATACATATCTATACATATACATATGTATATATGCACATATATACATATATATACATATGTATACATGATGATGATTGCAAGGTCTTGTCAGACGCGTACCACTCCCTCAGACACTGAAAGTCCATGAGCCGAAAATGACTTTAGTCCTGCCAGCAAAATTAACATTCAAGCAGACATGACACTGAAGACAGTCACTGGTATAAATACATATATATACATGCACGTACACATACATATATACACATACATACACATACACACATATATATACCCCACATATATGCATACATACATACACATTACATAATACGCATACATATACATACTTATACATACATAAACATACAGAAGACGGTCATTAGCATATATATATATATATATATATATATATATATATATATATATATATAAACGCAAATATACATACATACACAATGCATAATAAATATACATATACAAAACACACATACAAATATACATACATACACATATATACAAATTCATACAAACATATACATATACACATACGTACACATATGCACATATATATATGCATACACTTACCTACATATACATACACGTACATAAATATGCACTCATACACATATACATACATGCACATACATATATATATATATATATATATATATATATATATACATACACATACACATGCATACATCTGCATACATACACACATGCATAAATACACACGCATATATACACATACACACGCATGCACATACACACAAACATATATACACACATACATATATGCATACATATACACATAGATATACACATATATACATACACATGTACATAAACATACATATATCTATATATTCATATATACATAGATACATATAATGATGGCAGATAAATTATGACATGCTTCCAGCATTTCATATACATATACATGCATATACATACGTACACACACATATACATATAAAATACACATGAAGGAACATTCCAAAAACTCATAAATAGCAAGTAATCAGCGACTGGACCGTTTTTGTCCCTTTTCCTTCCTGATCTTTTTCTTCTTTTTTTTTAAATATAAAGTTTGTTTTAGACTCATACTTCTGCAACACATGACAAAAAGACGCTTGGATTTTTTTTAAATAAAAAGTTTGTTTCAGACTCATACTTCTGCAGCACATGACAAAAAGACGCTTGGATTTTTTTTTTAATAAAAAGTTTGTTTCAGACTCATACTTCTGCAGCACATGGCAATAATGTTGACAAACTCACACATAATGTTCCAAATAAATCAACGTATGAATCGACGAGAATAGAATCCAACTGAAAATGATTTAAAGGTGCTTGTATGCTCATCGATTCATACAAACATTAAACATTATACGAGTAAAGAAACACCAGAAGGGATGCCTTTTTTTTAATGGATAAAATTGACACTTTTGTGCTTATTAAAAAAATATTGATGCCTTGGATTTTTATAAAACTTTCTGGAAAGTTATAATTTACTGATTTTTATACAGTTTTGGTTGTCTATACTTTGCAATAATTCTTGGGTGTGCCCCAGGGGCTGTTTTAGAGCTGATAAAAACACTCCATTTTGGGAACTATTTTACAATATTTGCCCCTAATTGTCCGTGTATCTCTATGTATTAGCAGTTTTGCATGGTGCTTAACTCAAATGTAAATATGCTAAGGCCTTGGGACTTTTGGGGCTTAAAGGGGGGAGGAGAAAATATTTGATAAATGACTATTTCTTTTTTCCATGGTACATAACTCAAATTTACATGTGTTAAGACCTAAAACTGCACCGTTTGTTTGTTTTCACCTGTATTTGACGTCCCTTGGGGACTTTTGGGGCTAAATGGTGTGGGGAAGGGGCAAATGCTGAACTTAGTCATTTCTTTTATGTCTCATTCAGTGTACACTCATAGTGGACCATGCATGCTTCACTTGTTTAAATTTAAACTTTAAATTATTTATCCATTTCAGTTTCTAACCTTTAACAATCACAAAGGGGGGGGTTGCATCTGTCTCCTCAAATAGCGGACATTGAAGGTAAGTGATATTTTTTTTATAATTTCAAATGAAAATTCCCCCCTTCATGTATAATAATTTCAATATTTAGAAAGCCAGTAATTATATAAAGTAATGTATGCTTTCACCGAACAATTTAATTAAAAAGTGTCATTTTATAGTTAAGACTAAAATAATAATTAAAAACACATTATTAAAAATAAAACTAATATATTACAAATTAATGTTAGTAAAGACGAAAAAACATTTCTACGATAAGCCCTTGTGTGTGTTATACTTTCACCTAACAATTTTATAAAAAATCAATCATTTTATTGTTTAGACGAAAATAACAAAAAAGTATTAAAAAATGCAATCAATAAATGACAAATAAAGGTGCTAGTGCAGAGAGTGATGCGCGCTATTTTTTAAATCGTATTTCCAAGTTTAATTAAAGTTTTATGATATGCTCTTTTATTAAATTGTAAGGTTGAAGTATAGAATAGGTACAAAACACCCTCCCCTCCCCATGTTAAGAATGGCTTTTTAAATAATAACGTTATTATTTACGTCCGGATCACTCTCTGCACTATTACCCAAATAAATGTTACAAAAGGCGAAAAAACTCTCCTACGTAACTGTATCAGTTCTGTATGTTTTTATATTTATTTAAAAGCGTGTATTTACTTTACTGGTGAGTTTACGTTAGAACAAAAAAACATGGCTATGAACATTTTTAATTTATTTTCGCTTAGTGAAATGATAAAGGTTTACCAGTATTTGTTTCTACGTAAAGATTATATTGATTGTGATGGCCAATAAAATGGATACATATTTTAAGGAAAGTTTATAAAAAAGAAAGTGATGCGAAAATATTGGATAAAACATAAAAAACATGAAACGAAATTTTTATCGAAAGTATAGACAGAAAAAGATTTCTTTTAAAATCTCAAAACAATTATCGAAAAGAAAAACTCTTTTGTGCATAGCTGTTTAACAATAATGAAATTATTGTACGAAATTCAAAATTTTATGTGTTAAATCGGAAATATGTATTTGGTAATTACTATTAATTACTTTTTGTACAAAATTCTATACGCCAAATTGAAAAATATGTTTAGAAGTTTTTTATTATTATTATTTAATGGGAAATTAATATTTGTTTAATCACGTCTATTCTAAAGCATAGCGAATCGATTTTTTTTTTTAAAGTTTGATATTATTTGAAAAATTATTGGATGTAATTTTTTAAAGTTTTTTTAAGAAAAAATATAACTTACCTTTCATTCGGGATGAATTCGTTTTTCTTTTGTGTTCAAAACAGAAAATGTTGTTTTGTTTGTTAGGGTGTTTTTTAGTAAATCGATACAACTTTTGTTTTGTGTGTCCAATTCATTAAGAAATAAAATATATGAAAATATAAAAGAATCAACATTAAAAGATAAAAAACACGATTTAAACGTGAAATTATATAAAAAGAAAATCAACTGCTAAAGAACAAGGAACATAAGGTCATCGTAAAACGGTGTAATCATTATTTTGTTACTCGTGTAAAAATGTCCGTTCATTAGTTAAGTGTGCCGAATTGGTTTCCTATCAAGTTTAGATTATATTTTCCAATATTTTAGGCTTGTTGCGATTTCTTTTGTAAATTTATATTTGTATATATGATTCTTAAAAAAATGAAAATATAAAAAATAGGGTTTTTTTTTTTTCTATGACTGAACGTTTTATTATTTATTTGGATTAGTCGAACTACTGTTAACGTCCAGGATACATTACATTACACGGTGTAATAACACTGATTATGAACCGTCAAGAGTTATCGAACCTACCAGGGCATAACTGCAATACTGACAACATTAGTCTGATTAATCTAAATAATCCTCATATTAAAAATATTTCTCATTAAAAACTCAATGAGAGGAAGGAATTGTACAAACGACGATAAGTGACGAAAATGGATTTGAACCAAGAAAATAAAAAAAGGTACATTTTTAGATTAGGTCCACCTCCACAATTTTCTTTTAAATGACAACTTTGAAAGTTTTCGACTATGCTGAAGACGGAAATCGCATTGAAATTTTGCAGAACTAAAAGGTTAGCGAGATATAAAAAGTTGTATTATGCATTGTATTTTTGGGCGGCCATGTACGTTACGCGCGCGCGCCATAAACAAATCTACGCGTGTAACAAAGAATACAATACATAATACAACTTTTTATATCTTGATAACTAATTATTTCTGCAAAATTTCAATGCAATTTCCGTATTCAGCAAAGTCGAAAAACTTTAAAAGTCGTCATTTAAAAGAAAATTGTGGAGGTGGACCTAATCTAAAAAAATACAAAAAAAAAAATTAAAATAATAACCACATGATTAACTTTAAAAGTCGTCATTTAAAAGAAAATTGTGGAGGTGGACCTAATCTAAAAAAATACAAAAAAAAATATTAAAATAATAACCACATGATTAACTTTAAAAGTTGTCATTTAAAAGAAAATTGTGGAGGTGGACCTAATATAAAAAAATACAAAAAAAAAAAAAATTAAAATAATAACCACATGATTAACTTTAAAAGTTGTCATTTAAAAGAAAATTGTGGAGGTGGACCTAATCTAAAAAAATAAAAAAATAAATAAAATAAAATAATAACCACATGATTAACTTTAAAAGTTGTCATTTAAAAGAAAATTGTGGAGGTGGACCTAATCTAAAAAAAATACAAAAAAAAAATAAAAATAATAACCACATGATTAACTTTAAAAGTTGTCATTTAAAAGAAAATTGTGGAGGTGGACCTAATCTAAAAAAATACAAAAAAAAAATTAAAATAATAACCACATGACTTTAAAAGTCGTCATTTAAAAGAAAATTGTGGAGGTGGACCTAATCTCAAAAAAAAAATACAAAAAAAAATTAAAATAATAACCACATGATTAACTTTAAAAGTTGTCATTTAAAAGAAAATTGTGGAGGTGGACCTAATCTAAAAAAATACAAAAAAAATTAAAATAATGACCACATGATTAACTTTAAAAGTTGTCATTTAAAAGAAAATTGTGGAGGTGGACCTAATCTAAAAAAAATACAAAAAAAATCAAAATAATAACCACATGATTAACTTTAAAAGTCGTCATTTAAAAGAAAATTGTGGAGGTGGACCTAATCTAAAAAAATACAAAAAAAAATTTAAATAATAACCACATGATTAACTTTAAAAGTCGTCATTTAAAAGAAAATTGTGGAGGTGGACCTAATCTAAAAAAATACAAAAAAAAATCAAAATAATAACCACATGATTAACTTTAAAAGTCGTCATTTAAAAGAAAATTGTGGAGGTGGACCTAATCTAAAAAAATACAAAAAAAAAATTAAAATAATAACCACATGATTAACTTTAAAAGTCGTCATTTAAAAGAAAATTGTGGAGGTGGACCTAATCTAAAAAAATACAAAAAAAAATTAAAATAATAACCACATGATTAACTTTAAAAGTCGTCATTTAAAAGAAAATTGTGGAGGTGGACCTAATCTCAAAAAAATACAAAAAAAAATTAAAATAATAACCACATGATTAACTTTAAAAGTTGTCATTTAAAAGAAAATTGTGGAGGTGGACCTAATCTAAAAAAATACAAAAAAAATTAAAATAATAACCACATGATTAACTTTAAAAGTTGTCATTTAAAACAAAATTGTGGAGGTGGACCTAATCTAAAAAAATACAAAAAAAAATAAAATAATAACCACATGATTAACTTTAAAAGTCGTCATTTAAAAGAAAATTGTGGAGGTGGACCTAATCTAAAAAAATACAAAAAAAAATTTTAAATAATAACCACATGATTAACTTTAAAAGTCGTCATTTAAAAGAAAATTGTGGAGGTGGACCTAATCTAAAAAAATAAAAATAAAATAATAATAATAACCACATGATTACATACGAAACTTTGACGATGACTGAAAAAAATCGTATCTGAGTTAATTTAGAAAACGAAACTCAACAGAATTTGTCCACTTTACAAATGTAGACTTTCCAGGTCTTGTCTTCCCGGACAATATTCCAAGACTTTCTAAAGATATCAACCGACGTTCCTACCAACAACAAAAAAAGGAGACCTTTCTTATCTCAGCTTCGTGTACATTGCTCGAAAACTTCTGCCATCGATCGGAGCCAAACTGGAAACATCAACTAATGTGAGTTTGTCTATTGTAGATATGTGATGTAGATAGCCAATAATGCAGATAGAAACCTTCGATGATCACTAAGAGATGAATGTTTATCCCGATAACATTGTTCGCTATATCCTCACCCCCATTTAATTAAGATTAATGTAAATAATTAGCTTAAATATCCGTAGTATCTCTTACTGCTGTCGTAGATGTGTCAGAAATTTCGTGAAAAATATTGAATAATTCCACACATGTCTTTCCAAACTTATAACTCCTCGATAAATGTAATTCAAGCCCTAATTTCTTTTTTCAATTAAAGGAGCAAGGACCAAGGTGTCATTAAAAAAAGACGAACAAAAACAAACAAACAACGTGTTTTTTTTAAGCATTTAAACTTGTGTTCTTATAAAATAAGGTTATAAACTTCGGACTTTACAGGTAAATTTCTAAAAAACACTACTTTTTTGTTTTAAATTTGAATATATTATTTATTGATCTTTTATCTTCATTTTGTGATATATAACACTTTGGTGAGTAAATTAATTATTTACTTTTTAATAGACATTTCAAAATTGGAGGCGTGAATTAAATCGACCCCATGTCTTTCCAAGCTTATAACTACTCGAAAAATGTAATTCAAACCCTATTTTTTTTTTCAATTAAAGGAACAAGGACCAAGGTTTCATTTTAAAAAAACAAAAAAACAACAACGTGGTTTGTTAAAAAAAAGGTGTTAAACATCGGACTTTACAGGTAAATTTCTATTAATCTTTTATCTTCAATTTGTGATATATAAAACTTTGGTAAGTAAATTAATTATTTACTTTTTAATAGACATTTGAAAATGTGGGGTTGGGGGCGTGAATTAAAAAAAATCGTTTGTCTAAAATATTATATAGCATAAAATTTCACATTGAATCTGAAAATATCGTAAAAATAGAATCAATAGAAAAATTTTGTTAGATTAAAAAAAATTTAAAATACTTAAATCGTGAAATTCAATTGATTTCATTACTGTTTTTAAAAAAAATTAAAAAAATAATATTTCTATTACACTATTAAAGTTGTATAAAAAGTATTTTGGAAGTATAATCCATAAAGAAAATAAACAACCCACTTTTAAAAGAGAAATTATGAGTTTTTTTTATATTTTATTCGTAGTTTAATGTTAGGGGTGTCAAAAATTCCTACAAAAATTATGATACACCTATGGAGTCTTTACTTTCAAATTCGTCCTCACGTGGTAATGACGACGTGTGCTTCTCGGTAATTTTTTTTTTGTTTGTTTGTTTTAGGTCAGAATACCTCTTTCAATTAAGTAGTTGTTTCCATTTAAAGCGTTCAAAAGTTAAATGTATTTTTTTTAATCTAAGAGAGTCACCATTTATCAAGGCCAGAAGGCTTCCCGAGGATAAGAGCCAAGGAATGTAAGGCGTTAGTGTAGTAATGGTTAATGGTGTAAATTATGTAGAATTTGACTATTTATGGATTTTTGGATTTGAAGGCTAACGTGTTGTATTCAGCCAGCAGAATAGTGTTCCACAGCCGAGCAGTTCTGAGAAGAAGCTTTGTGCATGGAATCTGTGTTTAGATCTGGTTGTAGCTAGTTGAGTGGTTGTAGCTAGTCGAGTGATATTTGTGAAAAGTAACCAAAGGGATATCTTATATTGAAGGTCGGTCGAGCAATTGCAATAAAACTACTGATAGAGCAGGGAAAGGCTCGAAACGTCCCTTATGTGAGAAAGAGGCTGCAGGGAAACAGCAAAGGGCATCACTTAGTATGATTTTAAACCAGGGTTGAACTCTATCAAAGCTTGATAGGATGCGCCGAGCATCATCTGCACAGATGTGGCAACAGAATTTCATTTTAAGGTGTAGACTATTATAATTATTGCCTCTTCAGTGAGATACCTACGAGTGGTATAGTAGTTCAACCATTTTTCTAGCGATCTTGGCAACAGATTTGATATACGTGTTCCATTTATAGATCAGGAGTTAAGGTCAGTTCTAGAAGCTTGTAAAAACATGGAGCTATATCAAGACGAGAACTATTCATTCAAATTGGAAGTCAGACCCATTGTGTCCAGAGCCATTGTTTTCATAGCTTGGTTTTCGATTAATTAAAATTTCCCTATTGCACTACGTTCTCAAGATAAGAAGAGCGAAAATCAGAAAGATCTTGGTTATTGGTGGCCTATGAAGTGTTGCCATAGATTGTGGTGCCGTCTGCACAAAAATGGAAACCATATTGCATGTCACTGGGAATCAGGTTATTTTGGGAGAATATCTGTGCAGAATCGTGAACTCATATAAAACACTTTTTCATATTTTTTTTTTTGATTTTTAAACGGTCAAAAGATTTATCTGTAAAAATATGTTTTGACAGTGAATTAAAATAAAAGTTCTTGGTTTGTATTGCTATACCTTTTCTGTTTATGAAATAATAGCAACCATGTTTCACTTATCATTATTGCGTCAAATGAAAGTTTTGATGAGAGGTATAGTTCGGCTGACTCTCATGGGTTGCTTCAGGCCAGGCAGTATTTTTTTTCTTTTCAGATGAAGATAGTTAATTGTCAAATGATGTGGGCCTGAAATTATTGTTGCTCATGTTAGAGTGTGATCACATGTAATTTATCTTTTCAATGTTAATTTGTCTTGTGTTTCATCTTTGCAGACTCGTCAACAATGAAATATGCATCTGTCATAGTCAGATTATACATGGATGAACGCAACAATTTGTAACAATGTAAATAGAATTTCCAACGAATTGATACTGAGAAATAAAAAAAAACAACCGATGTCGCACTAACAATAGAGATGCGTATTGGTCTCAATACACATTGAATTTACTTCAGCTATTGTGATCGTATTACCAATGGTAAACCACTTTGCAACGACAGTTTCCAGGGCTATACAGCGTCGAAACACTCATTCCCAACACCCTGAACTCACATACTGCAGAAATATATATTGTCCATTATTTTTGTAAAAAAGTGGGGTAACATGCCAGAAGACTAGGATCAGACGATGTCACAGACCTTTCAGCTACCAAATAATTGTTTCATAATAGAGGAGCCCTATATTAATGGCGAGTGAGTTAGCTAGTGTGGATAGTGTCGATTTTTAAAAATGCCACACTGAGTACATGTCATGGTGACATGGAACTTCGAAAACATAATAATCTTAGATGGGTAACACGAATTGTTAAAAGTGTAAAGTGAGAGGGCAGATGAGTTTTCGGGATGAGAAAGAAAGTTCTAAATCAGTCTGCTTATTAAGACTTATTAGTGAGACAGCCAATAATAGGAGTCTGTCGATGGGAATTAAACTGAGACATCGATTAATGCGAGTTGGTCTATGGCAAGCATGCGCTGCAGACAGTCAATAATGCAGATAACAACCTTTGATAATCACTAAGTGATAAATGATTATGCAGAGAACATTGATCACTATATCCACGAATTTAATTTAGAAAAAATGAAAATAATTAGCTAAAATATCCGTAATGTCTCTCATCAGTGTGGTAAATTTTGTCAAGAAATAAAATATTACATATTCTGCGGAATGTTTTTTTTCTGCATGCAAAAAAGTTGTATTTGTATAAAACCACTGATGATGTACAACAGCCAGAATTGTTAATGAGCATCTCCCCCCCCCTCTCTGGCTTTCTTACTCTTTCTGTTTTCTCTCTCTGTGTCTCTATAAGAGAATAGAGAAGGAGAGAGAGAGAGGGAGAGAGAGAGAGAGAGAGAGGTGAGTAAACGTGGAGGTAGACACGTTTACCAGAACCAAAGGTCAGCTGACCAAATTACGTATGTGTGACGTGGTTGGCTAGATCTGAGAGATTTGATTTGAGCTTTGAAGAAGACGGAGTTTTTCCGTGGTCTCCCCCTCTTAACTGGGGAGGGGGGAGACGAACGCTGACGTGTGTGAAGAAGAACCACACAAGCAGATTTCACTTTACACCTGCTGCAGGACCTCTGGGGAAAGTGAAATAAAATCTATAAAAAAACATTCATCGTATTGGAGTGATAAATCTTCGTCAAACAGGTATCAAGTCTCCCTCCAGGATGAGAAATTTCCAGATGGTTCAACAGCGAGAAGCAGAGGTAGGTTCAGAAATTACATGTCACACACACGATTCCCTTTATGATAATCAAACACACAACCATTTATATTAGAGACAATCATACGCACACGGAATCTTTGATGTTATACAGTGTATACACCCAAACGTAAAAAGTGCCCCTAAATGAAGAACTCTATATAACATATTCAAATGTAACAAAAGCTCAATTTGGTACCCCTCAAGGATAACCTCGATGATAACGAATATATAACAGAATTAAATATAAGTAAATACATTAGGTTGTTGCAAAAACAATATCGTTTTCACACGTGTTACCCTATATATGATTGATATGCACAATTCTCGAATTCAACATCTTGAATATTGTCATTTATTTGTTATAATAGCTCTAATTATGTTGAGCTTACGTTAAATGATTATTATAAATAAAATGTGAAATATAATTAAAACATATATATGTGTGTGTGTGTGTGTGTGTGTGTATCTGTGTATGTGTATGGTTGGTGAAAGCACAATATCGTTTTCACACATGTTACATTTATATATAATTTCTGAATTAATTGGATATATATATATATATAGCGATGTTATATATCATTTGGAAACGCGTTTTTCGCTCTTTCGAATCGTGTTATTTGTTACCGTTCGCAACCTCATCATACATTTTAGCAGGTTTTTCGATAGCATGGATAAAATTCAAATCTGCACGATTTACTTGTTCCAGTTCAAACTAGATCGAAAAGCTGCAGAAACAGCTCATGATATAAATGATGCATTTGGCCTATGAATCATAAACGAACGTGTGGCGCAATAGTTGTTCGAGAAATTTTGTAATGGTTACAAGAGCCTCAAAGATGAAAACAGTCGCGGCTGGCCGACAGAGGTTTATAACGCACACTTGAAAACCTTAATTGAAGCCAATCCTTACAAAACCATGCAAGGAGTTTTTGTTTAACCCCAGGACGACCACTCAACAGTTGTTCACCATTTAAAACAAATAGGGAGTTTCTGCCAGACAAGTCATTCTCTAAAATATTCTGATTACCTGACTTAAAACCAACAATTAAAACAAAGCGCCAAAATGTGTTATATTACACAAAAAAACAGGTTTTCATTTCCACTAAGATTTAAATTAAAAAAATAATGAGTTTAATATATTCTATGATAATTATTTGATAAATACTGAAAATTTTATTAAAACCATCTAATTTCCTGGTTTGGGGTGAGTTTTTAAGTAAAGGGAGGGGTCAAAATGTTTATACCTTTTGAGCATCGCATTCATTTTGCACGTACCTATTGTTAACGTTAGTAAACGGACAATCGCTAAAACCTAAACTCAAAACGTTTAAAAAGTTATCTCTTCGTGCGAGTAATTAACAAGTAATTAGAGGTGAGTAATGTTCTGTTATGTATCGCTGAGCAACACAACACTAGATGTATCAGAATTTTGGGGGAATTTTTGACACCCCTAACAGAAAACTGCGAATAAAATATAGAAAACTCGTAATTTCTCTTTCTAAAGTGGGTTGTTTATTTTCTGTATAGAATATGCTTCCAAAATAAACTATTTAAGTTGTTTAAAAAATAATAGAAATATTATTTTTCGTTTTTTAAAAAACAGTGTTTACAAAGTGCGTGCGTGCGCTCTGGGAGCCATTTTGTTACGTAGTGAAATCTATTGATTTTTATGAGATGAATATTTTTCAATTTTTAAACTTTAAAAATCTATCAAAATTTTCATATTCGTTCAATTGTTACGTTTTTTTCAGGGTGAATGTAAATTTTTATGCTCTTTCCGATGAACTGAATGTAATATTTTAGACAAACGTTGTTTTATAAATTCACCCCCCCCCCCATTTTGAAATGTCTATGAGAATTTTAATAATTAATTTTGGTTGACACGTTCTATATATCACAAATTGAAGATAAAACATCAATAAATAAAATACTCAAATTTAAACCAAAAAAAATATCACTTATCTGTAAATTTACCGGTAAAGTCCAAAATGTAAATCCTTCTTTTTTCGATAACCACGTGTTTTTTTTTTTTGTTTTTTTACGTGGAAGCTTAATTTTTGTTTAGAATTTTCCAGTCAATATTTTTCGGTCAGTGTATATTTTTATATTTAATTCCTGGTTTCCTTTTTTCGATATAAAAAAAGACGAAACTATATAATGCAGATTTATAGTATAATAAATAAAAAAATTCCGGTATTTCTTTAAGATATTAAAAAAAAATTTACATTTCATATCTTCGTCATCCCGTAATCCGTGTAAATCCAAAAATGAAAGGACCCAGTTTTCATGTACGATAGCGTAAAGGCGGCAACATTAAAAAAAGGACGATAAGTTATCTCCCTTTAGAAGTCAGACGGAACAAACACTAAGCATTCTTTCAAGCAGACTTATTTACTTGTCTTTAAAGAAATTTATTGGAATAATGGTGAGTTTTTTTTTTTACTACACGTACTTTTTTTACTTTCTGTAACTGATGAGAAAAAAAATATATTGAAAAACTTTTTATTCTGGAATTTAAATCTGTCTAAAGAGAATTTATATTTTCTTATTTTGTTTTAAATAAAATTATTTAAACTTTTATTCTGATTTCAAAATGTACGCTGGAAAATTTTATTTATTTTCTTGTTTTAAAGACATTTGCAAACTTATCTTAATTGTTTTCCCCTGAATTTAAAATAAACTCAATTTCTTTTTTATTTCAATAAATTCAAATGGAATTTCTTTGTCTTTCTGCTTAATTTCTCACATCTTTGAAGAATTTATAAGAAATTATTTGATTAAAATCTTACTTACATTGGAAAATAGGAAATGTCAATCCTAAAGTGTTCTGTTTATATTTTTGATATATACATAAACCTTCGTTTATTTTATACAAAACGGAATAAAAAACTTATATTATAAAGAAGACGTGTTTTGGTTTGTTATTATTGTTATTATTACATTAAATGTTTGTTTAATCATATAGGGTAAATATGAAGAATTTCACCCTTTATTCATATAGGGTCAATATGAAGCCACCCTCGAAAATTCCTTTAAAATTACGGCCAAATCTGTTCATTGCAAAGTGGCCATAAAGTGGGTGCCCATTTGACGTCACATCATTATAGAAAAGTGACCCCCCCACACTTTGTGACCGTTTGTAAAATTTTTTATCTTGGAAACTACTAGTTTCGTGTGCCGTATATATAAATGGTTATTTCCGTTTTCAGCGCCTCCGAAAACCTTTAAAAGTGGAAAATTTGAAAGAATATAATCCAATATCGAGATTATTAAGGTTTCTGAATTAGTGTTTTTTTTTTTACACTTATAGGCTTCCGTACATAAGAAAGTGATAATCTTAACATCCGGTGTCTTTACAACTTTCTTGAAAGACACGCGTTGTCGCGATGTGTGTTGGAAAAATCCTTCCATTTAAAAAATACATGGATTATAATACATAAATATGAATAAATTCTCATACAGGAAGATTAAAAGAAAGCATATCTTACTCATGGAGCAGGTGAGTGATATTTTGCCGTTTAAAATATATATCGTAAGATTCAACTATGTTATTTGTTCGACATTCCGTGAAATGTTAAGTGAAGAAATCGAAGGAAAAATAAATAAAATTGTTTATTTCTCTATTAAAGCATTTATATTAAAATTTGGTCTTTGCTCGTTTTATTGAAATAAAATTTACGGGTTTAAATTACGTTTTCATATTGTTATAATCTGATAGAAAGATAGGTGTCTATTCAAAATGGCGACTCGGCTGAAAATTCCCCCAAAATTCTGATACTGCTAGTGTTATTCCTTCTTCATGGCAACCACCAACACAACAAGCCCACGTCAGTTGTGCTTTTCAACTAAGGACGACAATTCGTGATGTGCTTATTAATGACTCGAAATTGCTAACAGATTGTGTCTGTATGTGAATCTAATTCATAAATATTTATTTTATATTTTCAAATAAAGAGTCTCATTTCTTTAAAAAAATATTTTTTATAATTTTGTTATAAAAAATTGCAAATAAAGAAAAAATGTTATTTTTATCTTTATAATTTTGTTATTTTTATTTAGATCTTACATATTTGGTTTTTTACAATTAAGAAATTGCAAATAAAGAAAAAATGTTGCTATGTTTATTTTTTTTCAATATTTGCTTTTTACAATTTCAATAAATCGCCTCGAAAAAAAGAGGTTATAATATAAACGACCAAAACACAAAGACAAACTAAGTTGATGTTTTTAACTAATAAAAATCTATTTAAATCTAATTTTCTTTTGAGTTTTCTTTAAAAGAAATACCACGATTTTATCATATTAAAAGAAAATAATATATGTTTGAAGAAGGTTTAATAGAAAGTTAGATTCAATTAAATTCAAAATTTAAACAAAGATCAGTAAAGTAACAATTCTTTTCATTTAAAAATAAACATAAAACAAATCTCTTTAAATGTTTTTGAATATATTTTGTCTAAATCTGCGTTCGAATGATTTGGTATAAGAATATGCAAAAATATTAGAACAAAAATTCATTTATGATTAGTCGATAATGTAATTAGCGATACCATCTTGTATTATAATTATTTTCATGGAAAAACCTGCAGCTGTTACAAGAACTAAGCTAAAACTGTTTTGTTTTTTAATATTTATTACAAAAACAATTTGTGGTTATAAATATTTTAGTGTTTATTATTGAGAGTTGCGTCGTGAGTGAAAGAGATAAAAACAACCAGAAATTCTGTGAAGGAAATACAAACACGTGTGGAAAGACAAAGAAGAACTCTTTATTGAGACAAAAAGAAAAGGGGGTTGTGGGATTTTTACAATCAAAGACAGATAATCATAAGAGTAGTTATTAGAATTTCAACACGAGTTGTCCGACTTTTAACATTAATATATTATTTCCATTTTTTTAAATATACTGTACTGACCAAAGATTTAGGCCACAAAAGCAAAATTAATACTACCATTCCCTTTTGCATTATATTAAACCTTCCTTTCCATACAGTGAAAAAGAGACAATTCTGATTCTTTGGCCTTCCTCTCGCCGGGTTGCCCTGCTTGCTGACTCGTCCCCCACCGCCTGCTATCGTCCAGAGAGACGAGGGTAGGTGTGGGTGTCCTTTTTAACTACAACAGTCAGAGAGTTCATGCGACTAAGTCCAGTACGCATGCGTTTATAAAAACTGCTACATAATGTATCTTACCAATGTTTCGCAGTGTTAACTTAAAAATAAAATAATCATTCAAGTTAGTATTTGTGTTGTGTCTTATTCATATGAGATAACAGCAACTATTTACAATACTTTCCTCAGGAAATTTTTTGTGCTAATTTTATTTCAAATAAATTCCATTATTTTCATGATAGATTCATTTTTAATGTCATGAAAGAATTTTCCATTTCCTATTTTATATTTAAAAAGTGAACCAAGTTAGTTTTCCTCAAACCAGATTATGCTGTATGTTTGCCAATGTTGTAAAATATAGTTTGTAAATATTTCATTGAATTTCGTTTTAAAATGACGAACACACGATCGCTTTTGTGCTACTTGTAATGCTTGATTTTGTCTCATCATTTCTTTGGTTGATTTGAATCGTGTGATGTCAACAACCACGAAGACAACTATCTTATTTATTTGGAGCGTTTTGTTTTAAATGAGATTTTAAATGTTGG
This sequence comes from Euprymna scolopes, assembly GCF_053919585.1. NCBI lineage: Eukaryota > Metazoa > Mollusca > Cephalopoda > Sepiida > Sepiolidae > Euprymna > Euprymna scolopes. The sequence goes on from NC_136527.1 coordinate 172,203,579, forward strand.
TGAGAAAATTGTAGCGTTTACCTGCCCCCATAGTCCAGTGGATCTCATGTAAGCAACACATTTCAGAAGCAATCATTGTGAAGTTTAAATTTCCACAGGCGTTTATGTTTTTTGTAAAATGTATAACATTAAACGAATTGCACAATTCAAATCGGAAAAAGTGAAAAATTGAACATTCACAATTCAGGTTTTCATGGTCAGAATTGGAAGATTTGCTGATTTTTTTTCGACATTACAGAAACAATGAAGAATTATAATTACCACAACTGTTTATGTTTTATTTTTTGCTTTTTGGTATCGATTCGTCGAATAAATTGCAGAAACAATCATTGTGAAGTTTAAGGTGAAAAAGTGGAAAATTAAACATTCATAATTCAGGATTTCATTGTCTGAATTGGAAGATCTACTTTGCAGAAACAATAATTTCCACAACTGTTTGTGTTTTCTTTTTTTTTTGCTTTTTGGTATCGATTCGTCAAAGCATTCTCTATTTAATGGTATATTGGTAACATTGGCGTTCTAAAAGAAAAAAGAAAAATCTTTTCATCTTGGTTTCGAGAGTTGCATTTGGTTTGTTTCCATTGTTTTAAGTGTTTCCTTGAACGTGCATACAATGCGCCCTTCATTTAAAGATAGTAAAAAGCTGGCGTTCATGAATGTTTTTAATTCTCGACTTGTAAAGCAGCAACTGTTTTACTCAACAGCAATACTATTTTCAGTAACTGTTAACTTTAAATGGACATCTACTAATATCAAATACAAGAAACCTTGTAAGACAGATGGACATGTTTGGCAGCCTTAAAGGTCACAAGCTTTCCCTTCTATCATTATATTTAATAAAATAGATTTATCCTTTATCTGTTTTTTGTTGCTTCTTCATATTTGTTTCAGTGTTTTACTGGTTATACGCAACTTTAGCTACGAAGAATTACCTTTTACTGGAAGTGAATAAAAATTTCCTCATCTTTTCTGAGAAATCACATCTCCTAGTCTATATGAAATACGCTTAGATGGATAAAAATGAGTTAATAAAAGTGCGGTTTTTTTAATCGCTTTGTTTGTCCAGCTTTCCTGATTAAACTGTATTGTTGATAAATGAATGTGAGACTAGTTAGTATTTTAATTTCTCTTTAATTTCTATCCATAACAGTGAACACACTCCTTAGTATAAGATTTCATCCACACACACTTTGCAAAATCGGATGCTTTCAACCTCTTGTCTATTTCTCTTTTAAAATATTCTGGTGGCAATGTGCACACCAAATTGTAGTTTGTTCATCTGATATAATCCATGTTAATCCATTAAGTAAAATCCATTACTCCACAGAAACTTTTCAAAGTTCATTACTTAGCATAAACATTTCTACGTTCATTAAACATAAACCTTTAAGCATAGACATTTCTACGTTCATTAAACATAAACCTTTAAGCATAGACATTTCTACGTTCATTAAACATAAACCTTTAAGCATAGACATTTCTACGTTCATTAAACATAAACCTTTAAGCATAGACATTTCTACGTTCATTAAACATAAACCTTTAAGCATACACATTTCTACGTTCATTAAACATAAACCTTTAAGCATAGACATTTCTACGTTCATTAAACATAAACCTTTAAGCATAAACATTTCTACGTTCATTAAACATAAACCTTTAAGCATAAACATTTCTACGTTCATTAAACATAAACCTTTAAGCATAGACATTTCTACGTTCATTAAACATAAACCTTTAAGCATAGACATTTCTACGTTCATTAAACATAAACCTTTAAGCATAAACATTTCTAAGTTCATTAAACATAAACCTTAAAGCATAGACATTTCTACGTTCATTAAACATAAACCTTTAAGCATAGACATTTCTACGTTCATTAAACATAAACCTTAAAGCATAGACATTTCTACGTTCATTAAACATTAACCTTTAAGCATAGACATTTCTAAGTTCATTAAACATAAACCTTTAAGCATAAACATTTCTAAGTTCATTAAACATAAACCTTTAAGCATAGACATTTCTAAGTTCATTAAACACAAACCTTTAAGCATAGACATTTCTACGTTCATTAAACACAAACCTTTAAGCATAAACATTTCTAAGTTCATCATTATAAGCTTGCTAAAAAAAGGAAAGCCGGATTACCCTAAAAATTATTACGATTTAAACGTCTCTGAAATGAGGATACTTTTATGAACACAAATAAATCTACTAAAAATGAACTAGAAAGGGATTTAATTTGAACTCTGAATATTGGGCGTCTATTAAGTGAACTTTCTTTCCATATATATCTATATCTATATATCTATAAAAGTGAACGTGTCTGTCTGTCTGTGTACATTTCCCTACGCAATAACTCTGTCAATTTTTAGTCTATAGACTCGAAATTTGAAATACCGGGTACTGAGATTTGGGAAAACGATGTGACGGGTGTCAGCCAGAAATTTGGCTGTTAAGGGGTCAAATTGCAACGATTTAACCTTTAAGAACTCTACCAAACTCCTCCGACAATTTTGGGTCTAGACACTTGAAATTTTAGATATAGGTTCCTTGAACCTGGATCTAATTTAATAAAGTGATTTGAGCCCGAAACTATAAATTTTAAGGGGTCATAATAGGGGTCAAATTAAAAAAGAATTTACTCTTTTTTTTTTGCTCAGCATACACCTCCAAACACTCGGGCAACTCCGGGCTGAAATGCTAGTATATATATATATATATATATATATATATATATATATATATATATATTCATTTCAAAAATGCTAATTTATAAAGATTTTCTTTATGAAACAGATGGACATATCTTGGCAGCGAATTACTAATTTCGTTTTATTAACCTCCCTTTCTTGGACGCTAAGTCCATGTTTAAATTGTTTCCATTTCTTTTCTTCTTTGCTTGTTTCTTTAATTCATCACAGTTGTCAAGTTAACATGCTAAGTGGAAATGCACTTCATTGCACATAACAGAAATCATTCATGCAAATAAAAGTTTGGAAACAAACAAAAAACAAATGCAAAAAACAATCTCTGGCCCCCCTCTCAAATCTTTCACGAAAAACAGCCGTCTAGCTGAATCCACTGTGAAAAATTTCCTCCACTCTTTATCTGTGCCTAAATCAAAACGTGGATTCTATGAACAAAGCTTCTTTCTTAGAATTGCACGCCTATGGAGCTCTGTTCCGTCTGCCTGCTTCCCACCTGACTACAACTTAGATGTCTCCAAGTCCAACGTTAACAAATTCCTAATGAACCACCCCCCTTAAGTAAACACTTCATCAAATCTCCACACTAACGTACTGTACTTGCAATAACTCTTATCCCTGAGTGGCTTCCGAGCCTTGATAAGTGGTGACCTCCGTGTAAAAAAAATGCAATACGTTTCATGCATTTTTTTATTTTTGTTTTTTTATAAGATAAAATTATGTTTTAGACAGAATATCTTCAATAGTATTTTTTTATTTTTCTGTGATATGTTCAATTATGATATTCGATTCGTAGAGAAGTAGACTCCATCCTGTGAGTCCTTGATTTTTATTAATCATCTTTTGTTGAAAAGTTAAATGATTATGGTCAGTCTAGATTGGAATACGATGCAAAGTTACGCTGAAATAAAAGTCAAAGGGTTGCAAGGTTGGTAGCATTGCCAAACATTCTATTTCGATAGTAGTTTTTTTTGTAAGTTATTCATTTTTTATAGAAACTAGCAGGGCTACCCGGCGTTGCCCGGGACCGTATAAACAATGAAAAAACAAAAGCAGATATTGAACATATGTTTTATTCTTAGGGGAGAGGAATCTTTCAGGGTGAGAGAGAGAGAAGATAAAGAGTGTGAGAGAGAGGCAGAAGAGAAAGTTGTTCTATCCTCTTTCCCAAATTTCACTACTGTGCACGTTTGAACTCTCATCCTCGAGTTGCCTATTGGCCTTGATAAGTGCTAATATAGAGAGAAGAGAAACAGGAGTAGAGAGAGAGAGAAGATAAAGAGTGTGAGAGAGAGGCAGAAGAGAAAGTTGTTCCATCCTCTTTCCCAAATTTGAATACTGTGCACGTTTGAACTCTCATCGTCGAGTTGATCCTCGAGTTGCCTATTGGCCTTGATAAGTGCTAATATAGAGAGAAGAGAAACAGGGGTAGAGAGAGAGAATATAAAGAGTGTGAGAGAGAGGCAGAAGAGAAAGTTGTTTTATCCTCTTTCCCAAATTTCACTACTGTGCACGTTTTAACTCTCATCCTTGAGTTTATCCTCGAGTTGCCTATTGGCCTTGATAAGTGCTAATATAGATAGAAGAGAAACAGGAGTAGAGAGAGAGAGAAGATAAAGAGTGTGAGAGAGAGGCAGAAGAGAAAGTTGTTCCATCCTCTTTTCCAGATTTCACTACTGTGCACATTTGAACTCTCATCGTCGAGTTTATCCTCGAGTTGCCTATTGGCCTTGATAAGTGCTATAGAGAAGTAGACTCTATCCTGTGAGGTTTTGATTTTTATTAATCATCTTTTGTTGAAAATTTAAATGATTATGGTCAGTCTAGATTGGAATAGGATGCAAAGTTACGCTGAAATAAAAGTCAAAGGGTTGCAAGGTTGGTAGCATCGCCAAACATTCTATTTCGATAGTTTTTTTGGTAAGTTATTCATTTTTTATAGAAATGTCCAATGCTTTTGTTGATGACTTTACCATTTACTTGGGCGGGGATTTCAGCCAATTTAACATCAATTACATCGACTTGTAATTTGCTTTAGAAAAGATTAGATTCGACTTGATTCTATTGAAATGCTCACTGTAAATTTTATTCCACTTATCGTTCACAGCTATTTTAGGAAATTAGTGAGAGGACTTGATATTGACAAGAAATTTTAACCAAACTTCGACAGAATCTTACCATGCCAAGAAATATCAGCAGCTGAGTTTTTTTATTACTAATGACAGTATCTTTTACAATAGCTTCCATTATTTGCCGAGATAGGCTTCGTCCGTCCCTGGCATATAGTATAGCAGACGTAATCCACTTGACATATAGTATAGAAGACATAATCCACTTGGCAGAATTCACATTTGCTTAAATTTACATACAGCTTCCCACAAAATTGTTTAATGATGTTTAAATGTTCATTGAAAGTTCTGCTATATACAATTACATCGTCTATGTAAACTCATCATCACCATCATCACAATCAATTGCATCGTTTATGTAAACTCATCATCACCATCATCACAATCAATTACATCGTCTATGTAAACTTCACATCCTTTAATAGTATTTTAATAGGGGAAGCATCATTTTATGAAATTTGGTATGGAAAATGTTTTTTCATTTAACCACTTGCTCCTATCACAACTTGTATAACATTTATTTATTAAGGGATCATGCCGTTTTGAAATTAGCCCTGATATTTGTTATCTTTTTCCATTCGGGTATATTAAGGCCATATTCATCGATAATGAGATCCGTTCTTTCAGGCTAGTTCCATATGCAAGTCTGGTTTAATGGTTCCTTTCATATGCAATGTCATGTTTAATTGTTTCATATGCAACATCTGGTTTAATTGTTTAATATGCAACGTCTGGTTTAATTGTTTAATATGCAACGTTTGGTTTAATGGTTCCATATGCAACGTTTGGTTTAATGGTTCCATATGCAACGTTTGGTTTAATGGTTCCATATGCAACGTTTGGTTTAAGGGTTTCATATGCACTGTTTGGTTTAGGGTTTCATATGCAACGTTTGGTTTAATGGTTCCATATGCAACGTTTGGTTTAATGGTTTCATGTGCAACGTTTGGTTTCATGGTTTCATGTGCAACGTCTGGTTTAAGGGTTTCATATGCAACGTTTGGTTTAAGGGTTTTATATGCAGCGTTTGGTTCAAGGGTGTCATATGCAACGTCTGGTTGAATGGTTTCATATGCAACGTCTGGTTTAAGGGTGTCATATGCAACGTTTGGTTTAAGGGTTTCATATGCAACGTTTAGTTTAAGCGTTTCATATGCAACGTTTGGTTTAAGGGTTTCATATGCAACGTTTAGTTTAATGGTTTCATATGCAACGTTTGGTTTAAGGGTTTCTTATGCAACGTTTGGTTTAATGGTTCCATCTGCAACGTGTGGTTTAATGGTATCACGTTCAACGTCTGGTTTAATGGTTTCATATGCAACGTCTGGTTTAATGGTTTCATATGCAACGTTTGGTTTAAGGGTTTCATATGCAACGTTTGGGTTAAGGGTTTCATATGCAACGTTTGGTTTAAGTGTTTCATATGCAACGTCTGGTTTAATGGTTTCATATGCAACGTTTGGTTTAAGGGTTTCATATGCAACGTTTGGTTTAATGGTTTCATGTTCAACGTGTGGTTTAATGGTTTCATGTTCAACGTCTGGTTTAATGGTTTCATAAGCAACGTCTTGTTTAATGGTTCCATATGCAACGTCTTGTTTAATGGTTTCATATGCAACGTCTGGTTTAATGGTTTCATATGCACCGTATGGCATAATGGCTTCATATGCAACGTCTCGTTCAATGGTTTCATGTGCAATGTCTCGTTAATAATTTTATATGTAACGTCTGGTTTAACGGTTTCATATGCAATGTCTGATTCAATTGTTTCGTTAATTTTTATTTCTTCGCCTGCATTTCTTTCAATTAGAACTTGATCACGTTTTCTTTCACTTTTTAATTTTTTTTTTACTTTAGTAAGTTTTAAGATATCAAGTGATTTCCTCCTGGAGCTAACACTTGATTCTGTTATGATTTAAATTTATATCCGAGGGCTCTTTACTTCTCTCTTTTGTTTTATTTTACTTCAGTTAAAGTTCAAGAAATCAAGGGCCTCACAACCTGGGGCTAACAATTGAACTCGATACGAGATACATAAATATTCGAATGTTCCACTCAAGTTCTTTATTCCTCAAACACTGAGTTAATAAAGAAGTTGAGAACATAACTTTCCTCTCCCCAATTAACCATCTTCATATATTGTATTATATCTTTTATTTTGGTCTCTTGGTCTTACTGAATTTCAGGACAAGAATTTTTACTTTTTTTTATTTTTCTTCCTTTGAAGATTGTAATGCTGGGTAACCAGCTGCCAACATTGCCCCGCTTTTTTATTGAAACCCACCGAGAGTTCTTTTTAGTATCCTCGCTGTTCTCTTAAGTGCAATTGTCTGAATCTCTTTTGCATTTGGTTCACCAGAATATTAGTAAGGTAGGACTTCAGATTCTTCTTCATAAGTCCTGTGGCACCTATGATAACTGGTATGATCGATATCCCCTTTAGGTTCCAGTTTCTTTTAGTATCATACATGAGACCTTGGTATTTGGTCTATTTCTCTCTTTCAGCTCTGTTAAGACCGCCATCATTAGCTCTGTTTTCCCCAGTGTGAGTTCTCCTATGTTTCACTAAGTTTGATTTTTCAGTAAAAGAATGTCCACACACTTCACAAGAATGTGGCTTTTCCCCAGTGTGAGTTCTCATATGTATCACTAAGTTTGATTTTTTAGAAAAAGAATATCCACAAACTTCACAAGAATGTGGCTTTTCCCCAGTGTGAGTTCTCATATGTATTACTAACATTGATTTTTTAGAACAAGAATATCCACAAACTTCACAAGAATGTGGCTTTTCCCCAGTGTGAGTTCTCATATGTGTCACTAAATGTGATTTTTGAGAACAACAATATCCACACACTTCACAAGAATGTGGCTTTTCCCCACTGTGAGTTCTCATATGTGTCACTAAATGTGATTTTTCAGAACAACAATATCCACACACTTCACAAGCATGTGGCTTTTCCCCACTGTGAGTTCTCATATGTGTCACTAATCTTGATTTGTGAGAAAAAGAATATCCGCACACTTCACAAGAATGTGGCTTTTCCCCAGTGTGAGTTCTCATATGTCTCACTAACTTTGATTTTTCAGAAGAAGAATACCCGCACACTTGACAAGAATGTGGTTTTTCCCCAGTGTGTGTTCTCATATGTCTCACTAATGTTGATTTGAGAGAAAAAGAATATCCGCACACTTCACAAGAATGTGGCTTTTCCATAGTGTGAGTTCTCCTATGCTTCACTAAGATAAATTTTTCCGTAAAAGAATGTCCACACACTTCACAAGAATGTGGCTTTTCTCCAGTATGAGTTCTAATATGTATAACTAATGTTGATTTTTTAGAAAAAGAATATGCACACACTTCACAAGAATGTGGCTTTTCCCTTTTCTTTTATTTATTTTACTTCAGTAAGTATTAAGAGATCAAGGGGCTCCCTCCTGGAGCTAACACTTGATTCTGTTATGATTTAAATTTATATCCGAGGGCTCTTTTAAGAATAGATGCTGTTCCCTTTATGGCTGCTATTTGTATTTCGTTACAGCTTGGTCTTCCAGGGATTGCTTCTAAGTATTTATGAAGATTCTTTTTTATTAACCCAGTTGCTCCTATCACTAGCGGTATAATGTTTATTTCCTTCAGAGACAATGTGAGTTCTCATATGTATTACTAAATTCGATTTATTAGTAAAAGAATATCCACACACTTCACAAGAATGTGCCTTTTCCCCGGTGTGAGTTTTCATATTTATCACTAACTTTGATTTCAGAGAACAAAAAAATCCACACACTTCACAAGAATGTGGTTTTTCCCTTATTGGAGTTGTTGATGCAAGTCAGAGTTTATGCTAAACAAATTTCAGTTTGTATTTTTCGTTTGATAAAAGATATTTCGTAGTGAAAAAGTTAAAATATTCTGTCTTGTAAGCAGATTTTTCTGAAACGTTAAATTCGATATCTTATGATTTATGAAATCATTAAACAACAATTTCACAAATTTAAATATGTGTGATGTTTTTATCACTATTTGCTAAACAATCCAGATAAAATAACTCTTCACACATGTATGTATAATAATGTTGTGTGCAGCTGTTTTTGTTGTCTGCCACGCAAGCAAATAATTGTATATAGACTAATAATAATAATTATGTATAGAATACTGTTTAAGGAGAAGGATGGTCACTTAATATTCAGTGAAAACATTCAACCAGGAACATCTGAAAATAAAAAATAAATGAAATTTAATATTTTAATATCATTGTTTATTTTAATTGTGCCAACAAAACAAGAAATATAACTTAATAACACATTTAAAAATTACAGAAATAAACACGCAATTCAAATTCATATTCTTTAAATGTTAAATACTATTCATAATATTGTGTAATAGATAAATGAATTATGCAATTAATAAAGTATAATAAACAATAATATATAAAGAATTTTAGGTATAACAAGCATACAACTACCATCGTTGCTACTGAACAAAAGACGTCAAATAACAGATCTTCACATGCGGACTGTTTCCAGGAGATTTAGTGTAACACCTGGGTCGGTCACACGCCAGCTGATCGTGTTATAATATTGTTTAAATGTTAATATGTAAGGAATTATTCAATAAATCGAAATAAACAATAATATAGTAAGAATTTGTAGGAACAATAATACTATTGTTAATAATAAACTAATATATTGCTACTAATATACATGCAACTAGCATAGTTGCTACTGAAATTAATAAAAATATATTGCTAACCATAGAAATATATTAAACAATAATACAATAAAAGTGAATTCAAATACTCAGTAAATTAAAGTTAATAATACAAATCAATATATAATCTAGTTACTTAGCAATGGATACTAATATGGTCTTTTAACATAGCTTTCGTTTTAAATAAAATGTATGTAAATATAGCCGCTTATTTATAAAGTGTTTGATATTAAACTGGATATTTTCCTACATGACATATTTGTTAATAGTGATAATAGCGAATTTAATACAACAGAATTTTAAGAAAGCAAAGTTTTTTTCATTCATAACGAGGTCCCTGAACAGAGAATTAATGAAGATCAACAAGTCAAACAAGTTAATCTTTGTTTCTGAATCTTGCCGATATTTTAGGTGTTTTGTGTAGACAGAGCGGCGACCACTGCTGACTGTAGTGAATTTCTCAATACAACCAGCTTATTAACTACTTTAAAGCATTTCTCCCTTTACCGTTGAATGTTTTCAGGGTTGTTACACCTAATGTTTTATCTGCTGCAATCAATTTTGAATGTCGTTTATATAGTGCTGAGATGTTAATCTTTGTTTCTGTATCTTGTCGATATTTAATGTGCATTTACTGTCAGCCGTGTTTTGTGTAGACAGAGCGGCAAGCACTGCTGATTGTAGTAAATTCGTCCTTACAACCAGCTTGTTAACGAGTTTAAAGTATTTCTCTTTAAACTATGCTAATTCAATTAACCCTGAGTATCCCTATTGCACTTAATTATACTTTACTGTTTCTATGCAAATTTTACTCAGCCATTAAATTGAGGTTATAAATAAAGGTTGTAAATAAGATGTATGTGTTAAAATTGAATCACAAATTTAAAGCATTTTTAAAAGTTATGTTTTACAGAATAGTAAAAAAATTGTGCAAATTGCAAAAAAAGTTTTAAACTGATATTTTGTTTCATATTACGGACCATACGTCGGTTGCAATAAAATTAGCTATTGTGCAGATTGGTGAAACTTTGTTTGAATTTTTCATTTACCACTATCCATTTTATTTGTAGTTTATGATGGTCAGGCTACAAACGTCATAAAATTAGTTTTGAGCTCTTTTGCAGAATAATAAAAAAAATCGTGCAAATTAAAAAGAAGTAATAAATTCATATAAAATACCAGACGTCGTTGACGATAAAGTTAGCTAATGTGCAGGTTGACAAATCTTACTTCTCATTTTCAGCCGCCAATATCCATTTTGCAGGTGATTTATGATGTTCAGACCATATGGTATGACGTCATAAATTTGGTAATGGTTTAAGAGATGTATAGAAAACACATCAACAGTATCTTGGACAAGTTGTATTATGTGTAAGGAGTGTGTAACAACTCACCTGCCAAGTCGATTGGTCCTTAAAATATTTAGGCGTTATATCAATATATATATATTTATATATATATATATATATATATATATATATAAATATATATATATATATATATATATATATATATATATAATGCAATACTCATCTATATATATATATAATGCAATACTCATATATATATAATGCAATACTCATATATATATATCAATATATATATATATATATATATATCAACATATATATATATATTATGCAATACTCATATATATATATATATATATATATATATATTTATATAAATATATATATATATATCAATATATATATATATATATATATATAGAGAGAGAGAGAGAGAGAGAGAGAGGAGAGAGAGAGAGAGGAGAGAGAGAGAGAGATGAGCATTGCATTAGATAGGCTTACCTAACATTTCTGAGATCCTGGATATGACCCTAAACTATATCCGATGGTGAGGCCCCAGCTTGCAAGCCCTAGGGAGTGTGGAGCCACCCTTTAATTGCCATTGCTCCCAGGTCCACTCTGACCCGGAGTGGTAGTACCTGTAAGGGTTAAAATTCACATAATAATCAGACAATATGTGCAGCTGTACTTCATTGTTTGGTGAGCATTGGATTAGATAGGCTTACCTAACATTTCTGAGCTGGCACTATACATTTTGTGTGTGGTTTATAAAGTGCAAACTTAAGAGATATGAAGTCATTTAATTAGAACTACAGCACAAATTGTTTACAGGAGAGACTTTATAGACTTTTATGATCTCCACAGAATATGTTCTTATAAAGTGCTGAAACATGTTGGATTTAAATTTGCGACCCCAGTTTTTAAGAGTTTGTAACAGCTACTATTTTTTTAAGTTGTTTTTACACAATAATTAATATATTTTTTCAAGTTTAAGAAAAGTTTTGAATTATTATATTTTTGGAGTCAATGAAAATTTTACATTTGAAATTTTATATACCCACTTTCACTAATGTTTTTTTACAAAGGAATCACCATTAATCCAGGCGCGGATGCCACTCGAGGATAAGGGTCGATTAGCATGCAGTGGTCAATGGAACACTGTCGTCATAATTGTTAGTAAAAATTTGGTAAATTGGATTACTTAAGGGAAACGGCTCATTAAGAACATGTTTAGGTTGAACTTGAAAATGACCATATTGTAGTCAGCTGGAAAGCAGGAAAATGGAAGAGGTCCCCAGGTGTGAATTCTAAGAAAGAAACTTTGTTCATGGAATCTATGTTTATTTTTAGGCAGAGATAAGGAGTGGGGGAAATTATTGATAGTGTTTTTAGCTAGACGAGTGTTTCTTGTGAAAGTTTGGCGAGAGGGGCTATAGACTGGAGCTCAGACGAGCACTTGCCTGAAAATAATGATAAAGCAGAGACAGGCTGTGAGAAAGAGTTTGCAGGGAAGAGAAAATGGCATCACCCACTAGACTATGAAGTCTACTTTTAATTCTGTTAAGGCATGGAACATGTGTTGGAATAGATACATCGAAATCATTGCCATAACTGCCGTGAAGAAGGTGCGCTCTCTCTACCCTGCTAGAAAGTTACTTACACTTGAAAATATCCTATACCTCTACAAAGCTACCATTCGCCCTTGTATGGATTATTGTTGTGACATTTGGGCTGATGCATCTGCTACTAGTCTATCGCTCCTGGGCAGGGCTCAAAAGAGAGACGCCAACTTGATAGATCCTGAACTGTCATCTAAGCTTCAGCCACTGTCCCATCAACAAAATATTGCATCCATCCGCTTGTTCTACAAGTATTTTAATGGTGGATGTTCTGAAGAACTGCAAGCACTTGTGCCCCCACGACGTGAACACCCTCGACAGACCCGACAAGCTACAAAATCCCACCCCCACACTGTAGAGATCCCTAGATGATGAACTACAAGCTCTTGCACCCTCTTAATGAAAATCCCCCCGACAAACCTGACAAGCAGCAAAGTCCTACCCCTACACAGTAGAGATCCCTAGATGTCTGAAAGTCTTCTACTCTAATAGTTTCTTCCCCAGAACTGCTAGACTTAAAAATTCTCTTCTGGCTTCCTGCTTCCCCAACTGTACTCGCATGCAGAAATTCAAGTGTAATGTAAACAAACATTTTGCTGCTAAACTCCCTACATAGTACCCCTGTAACTTAGGTCCCTGATAGTAGCCCCCTACATTAAAGTGGCAATGTGCCTTGTTTGGTGTAATTAAAAAAACTGGTAAAACCAAACAGGAAAACCATGTATAAAAGTAAATTTATAATAATAATTGTGGACAGAAAACTACTTTTAAAAGTTTTGAAAAAAAAAATGGAATACTGAAAAATTATGCTGGTTTCGATTGTAAATATTTACCAATTATTTTGTTCTGTATTAAGTTTATGTTAATTGGTGATGACCAATAAATGAGGGCTCATTTTATGTAAACTTTATTAAAGAAAATTATTCTTATTCTAAAACCTAAAATATTTAATAAAATATCCAAATTCAAGCAATTCTCTAGCGAAATATTAGGTAAATGTGGACAGAAAAGTATTTGTAAAAATATTTTAAAAAAAAAAACAATTTTTTGCTCAGTTGTCTAACAATTCGACAAAGTTTGGATCAACTTATTTTGTTTATGGTAAATATTATTTTTTTCTCAAAAATAACGAAAGTATACACATTTTTGATAAAAAATATCAAATTGAATCATCTGTTATTAAGAAGATTAGGAAGGGGTGGGTGTTCTTTTTCAGTTTAATTTATGAAACAAAGTCTTAAATATTTAAATTTTGTGTTTTTATTCTATTTTTCGCAATATTTTTAATAGCTTTTCGGACGTAATGGCAAACAAAAAATACATTTTTTAGCAGTAAAACTACGTTGGATCCGATCGTAAACGTTTACCAATTAATTTTTATTTATTAAGTTTCTGTTAAGTGATCATTTTATGTAAACGTAATAAAAGAATCATTTTATGTAAACGTAATAAAGAATCCTTATTCCATTATTCTAAAACCTAAAACATTGAATAAAATATAAAAATTCAAACGGAATTTCTAGCGACTGTGGTGAATAATACATAGCTTACCTGAGTGTAGCTGCCGGAGGTGAGGATGCTCTTCCAACAATCAAGAAGAACAATAGCCTTGTGGTTATCTATATATTAATTTGCTTGTCCGTACGGTGTCACGTCATCATCATCGCAAACATTAATTAATGTGAATTATCTCCCTTTATTGTTCAATCTTTATCAGTTAAAAATCATTAACCCTTTTATTTCCCAAAAGTTCCCGAACAAAAAAAAAATAATAATAATAACTGTCTATTTATGGTTCCGGATTATTTTATGCATAGAAGGTATCGTTCCAGTTTTTTTTACGATGTCTTTGTTTATTATTGTAGGAACGCTTATTCTATTTTATTCAGTAATAAATATATTTTTTACATTTAACGCTACGAGTACGTTTTTTTTTTACTGTGCCACTTTATGTTTTTTTTATTTACTTTTGAGTGAGCCTTACACAACAAAAATATGTTTAGAAATACATGTTACAAAAGTCAAGAATGACTTTATTAAATAAATCACCAATTTTATGATCTTCACAGAATATGTTCTTACAAAGTGCTGAAACTTTTTGGATTTAAATTTGCGACCCCAGTTTTTAACAATTGCTTTTTTTTAAAAAGTTGTTTTTACACAATAATTAATATATTTTTTCAAATTAAAGAAAAGTTTTTAATTATTATATTTCTCAAAAGTTGTTTTTACACAATAATTAATATATTTTTTCAAGTTTAAGAAAAGTTCTAAATTATCATATTTTTAAGTTTATTTACACAATAATTAATATATTTCTTCAAATTAAAGAAAAGTTTTTCATTATTATATGTTTTAAAAGTTGTTTTTACACAATAATTAATATATTTTTTCAAGTTTAAGAAAAGTTTTAAATTATTATATTTTTTGGAGTCAGTGAAAATTTTATGTTTGAAATTTTATATACCTACGTTTGACTTATGTTATTATACAAAAGAGTCCGCATTTATCAAGGCCCAGATGCCACTCGAGAATAAGGGTTAATAAGCATACAGTGGTCAATGGAACACTGTAGTCTTAATTGTAAATGGAAATTTGATAAATTGGATTACTTAAGGGAAACGGCTCATTAAGAACTTGTTTCTTTTGGACTTGAAAATGACGATATTATAGTCAGCTGGAAAGCAGGCAAATGGAAGAGTTCCACATGTGTGCATTCTAAGAAAGAAACTTTGTTCATGGAATCTATTATGTTTAGGCACAGATAAATAGTAGGGGAAATTATTGATAATTTTTTCAACTATACGAGTGTTCCTCGTGAAAGTTTGGCGAGGGGGGGGCTATAGACTGGGGCTCAGACGAGCACTTGCCATGAAAATAATGATAAAGCAGAGACAGGCTGTGAGAAATAGGTTACAGGAAAGAGAAAATGGCATCACCCATTAGACTATAAAGTCTACTTTTAATTCTGTAAAGGCAGGAAACATGTGTTGGAATAGATACATTGAGATCATTGCCAAGACTGCTGCGAAGAAGGTGGGCTCTCTCTACCCTGCTAGAAAGTTACTTACACTTGAAAATATCCTATACCTCTACAAAGCTAACATTCGCTCATGTATGGAGTACTGATCTGACATTTGTGTTGGTGCATCTGCTACTAGTCTCTCGCTCCTGGGCAGAGTTCAAAAGAGAGTCACCAACTTGATAGATCCTGAACTTTCATCTAAGCTTCAGTTGCTGTCCCATCGACGAAATATTGCATCCATCCACTTGTTTTACAAGTATTTTTATGGTGGATGTTCTGATGAACTACAAGCTCTTGCACCCCCTTAATGAAAATACCCCCGACAAAGCTGACAAGCAGCAAAGTCCCACCCCAACACAGTAGAGATCCTTAGATGTATGAAAGCCTTCTATTCTAATTGTTTCTTCCCTAGAACTCCTAGAGTAGGTGTGTCAGAAACTTTGTGAAAATATTGAATAATTCCCCTCTCTGTCTTTCCAAGCTTTTAACTACTCGAAAAATGTAATTTTCAACCCCTAATTTTTTTCAATTAAAGGAGCAAGAAGCAAGGTTTCCATTTAAAAAAAAAGACACAAACAACGTGTTTTTTTTTAGGTTTAAACTCCGGACTTTACAGGTAAATTTCTAAAAAACACTACGTTTTTTTTTGTTTTAAATTTGAATATATCATTTATTGATCTTTTATCTTCGATTTGTGATATATAACACTTTTATGAGTAAATTAATTATTTACTTTTTAACAGACATTTAAAAATAGGGAGCGTGAATTAATTGGACCCCCTGTCTTTCCAAGCTTATAACTACTCGAAAAATGTAATTCAACCCCTATTTTTTTCAATTAAAGGAGCAAGGACCAAGGTTTCATTTAAAAAAAACAAACAAACAACGTGGTTTAAAAAAAGGGGTTTAAACTTCGGATTTACAGGTAAATTTCTAAAAAACACTACTTTTTTGTTTTAAATTTGAATATATTATTCATTGATCTTTATCTCCAATTTGTGATATATATAAACTTTGGTGAATAAATTAATTATTTACTTTTTAATAGACATTTCAAAATGGGAGGAGCGTGAATTTAAAAAAAAAACGTTTGTCTAAAATATTATATTCGGTTTATTGGAAAGAGCATAAAATTTCACATTGATCCTGAAAATATCGTAAAAATAGAATCAATAGAAAACTTTTGATAGATTTTTAAAGTTTAAAAATTGAAAAATACTGAACTCATAAAACTCAATTAATTTCATTAGTTTTTTTTTTAAATAAAGTATAATATTTCTATTACTTTTTATACAACTTTAAGAATTTATTTTGGCAGTATAATCCATAAAGAAAATAACCAACCCACTTTTAAAAGAGAAATTACGAGTTTTTTTTTTTTAATATTTTATTCGAAGTTTCGTGTTAAGGGTGTCAAAAATTCCTACAAAAATTCTGATACACCTACTGCTAGACTTAAAAATTCTCTTCTGGCTTCCTGCTTCCCCAACTGTACTGACATGCAGAAGTTCAAGTGTAATGTAAACAAACATTTTTCTGCTCAACTCCCTACATAGTGTCCCTGCAACTTAGGTCCCTGATAGTAGCCCCTTACATCAAAGTGCCAATGTGTCGTGTTTTGTGTAATTAAAAAAAAACGGGTAAAACCAAACAGGGGACCCATGTAAAAAAAGTACATTTATTGGACTTAAGGAGTCGGAGTCTGATAAAAAAATGCCGACTCCGACTCCTAGTACTCTTAGAAATGCAAATCGAATCAAATTGTTGTGTTTATGATAAACATTATGATTTAGCTACATAATAGATCATTGTTGACATAAAACTACATCTAAAAGTAACACAAAAAAATCTTTAAAAAAAAAACGAAAAACTATGCTGGTTTAGATTGTAAATATTTACAAATTATTTTGTTCTATATTAAGTTTCTGTTAATTAGTGATGCTCAATAAATGAGGGCTCATTTTATGTAAACTTTGTTAAATAAAATTATCCTTATTCGAAAACCCCAAATATTGAATAAAATATCAAAATTCAAACAATTTTCTAGCGACATATTAGATAAATGTGAACAGAAAACTATTTCTAAACACACACACACACACGCAGGCATATATATATATATATATATATATATATATATATATATATATATATATATATATATATATATATATATTAAATACCGACAAAAAACATTTTTCTGTTCAGTTGTCAAATAATTCAACCAACTGCGAATCAAATTATTTTTCAGAAATCACGTAAATTTTACTTAAGCGAACATATTTTTATTCACGAAATCAATATTTTTATTGGATTGCAATAAAATTAAACATTTTTATGTTTAATATTACTTTAAGAATCAATATTTTTTAGGGAAATTGCAAAAAAAAAACTGTTTCAGATTATTTTAACAGTTATTGAATGGGATTTTTTAAGCGTAAAGCAATAACTTACCTTTCATATAGGATTGCAATAAAAAATAAACTTATTTTAATATTTAAGATTATTTTAAAGTTGTTGAATAATATTTTTGTAAAGTGAAAAATATAAACTTACCTTCCATTCCAGGAACTTAATACGAAAAAAAAAATCGTTTTTCTTTTGTGTCCAGCCAGCGCAGAAAATTTGTTTGTTTGTTATGATTTCTTAATATAATCTTTAGTAAATTGATACAAATTTTGTTTTGTGTGTCCAATTCATTAAGCAATTAAATATATGAAAATATAAAAGAATCAAAATTAAAAGACAAAAAATACGATTTAAACGGTAAATTATTATAAGAAGAAAAAAATCAACTGCTTCAGAACAAAGAACTTATGTTCATCGTAAAACGGTGTAATCATTATTTTGTTCCTCGTGTAAAAGATTGAACATTTCATTATGATTTGGATTAGTCGAACTACTGTTTACATCCAAGATGAGAACAGTAATCCAAATCCAAATATAAAAAAATGCAAAACTGAATATTTCACATAAACAATTCAAAAAGGAAGGAATTGAACAAATAGCGAAGTCAATCAAATAACAAAAACTAGATTTGACTCAACAAGAAACAAAACAATAATCACATGATTACATTATGAAAATTGCGACTTATTTTTATGAGATTCGATTCCGTTAACTTTACGATGACCTTAACTTATTATTCCAGACCTGATGTTTTACATGCAATCACTATCAAAGGATTAACATGACGATGGAAGTGTAGTACCTGTTTCTAGGTTGTTTGCGCATTTCAGCCACGTGTCGCGTTATCATCATTCTGGCTTAACTTGTCATGTTTTGATCCCTCCCATGTATTTCCTCCTCCTTTGTTAGAGAAGTAACGCGATGTTGTAAAATGTCCCGACTCGCAGATGTGAACATGAGAAAAAAAATATAACAGAACACAAATCGATATTTAACAACAGCTGAGTCTCATGCTTTGCATTATATCGTAATTTTGCCATCAAGGGACATAATTCCCAAACAGTTATGATAAACACAGTGTAATTTGCTTGCACCTTCTTGATTTGCCAGGGAAAGGTTACGACAATGATTGCCAGTCTCGTCCGATCCATGCTTGACGGGAATTTACGAGAAGTCGGGTTAAATTATGCAAGAGTACCTATAAAATATTTAAAATGTCACGGTTCTTGAAACTAAAATACAAACATTCGCCTCATAAACTGTTCATCATACACTTTTATTTTATAGTTCTGTCTATCAATTCATAAACGTTTCATCATTAAAACGTGTCCAGAGGCCAAAGCTCGACAGTCAAATAAACTAATCTAAAAATAAAGTCAAAATACTAAAACATTTTTTTCATACATAAACCAAAAACAGGTACTACATTTTCATTATTAATGTATTTTAATAGTTTGTGATTTTGCGAAGTATTGTGGAAAAAAAACTGTTTAGAGGGTAAAGTAGATTACCCGGTGCGGTGATAGCGTAAGCTCCGAGGGGTTGCAAAGGATGCCCTATGCGACCCCTCCCCTACTGGGTCGAGTAACAAGTATTGTAGTATGGCGAGCAGCGAGTAACTAAGTTGTGCCAACCGTTCACCACTAAGTCATTAACAGAACTGGTACTAGTCAGAGACACAATTCTTTTATAACAGAAGAATTGTGCCTCCCCCTACTCCTCCAAGTCTATAAGAGACTCGTCCTCTCAACCACTCAGATTAGAATTCCGCCCTCGAGGCCGGCGCCACCAAGTAAGCAATCTTCTTTTTTTATTTTTATTTTTATTTTCTCACACACTCCCGACAAAAACGAGAAAAAAAAACAAAAGGTAGAAGAGAGAAAAGAAAAAGAAAAAAGTTACAGAAAAATGACAGACCACCAAAATACTTAATCAAAAAACAGCTGTTAGTACAACATAGCAGTAGTCGATCAGTCCAGATATCAATCAAGCAGGCAGCAGGCTAGGTCTACCCCGTCGTTTTTTAAGGGGCGCGCATTCTGGGCAATACCACTTTTGCCTGTTGGGAGGTTCTGAGTCGATACCGACACATCGGAAATGGTACCAATCGTCGCACGAGTCACACCCGATCATATTCTGATTCTGCTGCGGAGAGCTGCACAGGGGACACAACCAGACCTGCTCTTCAACACTAGGGGGTGAATCCAACGTCTCCCCTCCCTCCGCAACAGGAGGTCCTTCAGAAGTCCTAGAAAGCTCTAAGGGGTACAGATGTTTCAGGGAATGTACTTCCTCCAATCCCTCCCCTTTTTGAACACGTGCTGCTCTAACGACACCATCATGGCCTGGAATCAGTTCAGTAATAGTTCCTAAGACCCAAAACGGGCTGGGTTTCAAAGGACTCTTAATCATCCTTCTGGAGGCGGGTTCTTGTACTGAGTCGGGATCGACCAGGAATCTTCCTTCCCAGCTCTAGCAGGTACTCCTCATACCATAGTTTGTGGAAATCTGTCAGACATTGGTCCCTAAGTTCCAAGGTTTGAATTAGCCTCTCCCTGCTGGGAGGCAACAAGGTTGTTCTATCCTCTATATCCAGTCGTATCAATAGCCCGGGGCTCTGATTGGGCTTAAGGAACATATTAGGGGTAATTGGAGTAGCATTTTTGTCGGCTGACACCTGGTAAGTAAGAGGCCGGTTATTAACAGACCTCTGAATATCCGATAACACTGTCAGAAGGGTAAAGTAATCCAATCTACCCCTGCCAAGAATCTTAAATAGGCAGTTCTTCATGGTCTTGATACATCGCTCCCATGTTCCTCCATACCAAGGAGAGAACAAGGGAATGGTTTTAAGTTTTAACTTACAAGGATCGTATTTTCTTTGATAGTCTGTAAAAAGAGAGAGACGGTCGAAAATCTTTCCACTTCCTATAAACGTTTTCGCGTTGTCACTATAAAGGGTTTCGGGAACGCCATATCGGTTAGTAAATCGAACCAGTGCCTGGAAGAAGAGGGTACGCTCATGTCGGGAACTACTTCAATGTGTATTGCTCTGATATTCAAGCAAGTGAACAGGAGCAAGTACATTTTCGTATCTCGTTTCCCGTCACTCACCCAAAGATGGCCAGTAAAATCAATCCCAGTGTGTTGATAGGGGACTCTGAAATCGGTACGGTGCGACGGCAGGGCAGCAGCAGCATTCGGCGTCACTGGCGTTGAGTTATAACGTTTACATCTGGCACAAACAGCCAGTACCTTATTCACAGCTTGTCGACCCTGCGGGACCCAATAACCGCTTCACCTCAACTCCGCTAGAGTTGACCCAGTTCCAAGGTGGCAACACCTTTCATGACAATCCAAAATGATGAGTCTGGTAACAGGATGATGTTTCCCTATCAGAATGGGGTTTTTAACTTCATAACCAAAGTGGGAAGATTGGTTGATTCTTCCCCGAGATCGAATCAAACCGTCAGGGTCCAGAAAAAGATCCAGAGCACGAACCCTAACTGGCATGGGTTTACAACTCGGCTCCTTTAGGTACTCCACTTCCACGGGAAATTCTTGCCGTTGCACTGTCTTCATAAGTAGATCGCTGCCTTAGAGTTGTAGTCCCATTGTCGATTAAATCGGATGGCTAGGAACTTAAACACCAAGGCAGTAACAGTCAGTAAACCAGAGAATGAGAAAAACCTCTGAAAAGGTATGGCCGAAGTGTACTCTTGATCATGGATCAAAGAACAATTTGCTGAACTGCGGGTCATTCGCTAGCATATCTCACTCAAACAGGGCATATCCTGTCCTGGCCATTGAGATATTCCTTCGCATAGCCAGGAAGGGCCTGAACACCAAAATTCCATCTTGGATTGGACCTTTCTCAATGTTAATCCTCTTGTTAACAAATCCGCCGGGTTGAGTGTACTATCAACATATCTGAAGAGAGTCTTCAAGCCATAGCGAGACTCCAACTCCACTTTCATCTGCAGAATGTCTTTAAGTCTATTTTTTGCAAAAACATTTTTGCTAGCCATGTTTTGAGATAAAATCCAGGACAAGACCACCTGTGCATCCGTGGCTATACACAAATTCTCGGGAACAAATCCTTCACAATTGTCCAGGATTGTGGGGAGACACTTGAAGGTGAGAAAAACGGCCATTAGTTCCAACACAGGCAAAGTCTTGTCCTTCATAGGTGCCACCTTAGCTTTCGCAAATAATAAGGATGACCGACCATTTTGTACGATATACACAGCAAACCCATATGCTTCCTTGGACGCGTCGCAAAACAGGTACATATCTCCAGGCAGCCCTGCCATAAGTGCCTTGCGCAAAAAACGGAAATCACTCAACCCTGAAAGGTCCCTGGCTAGTTCTCTCCAATCGCTCAAGATCGCTGGCTGGAGTGGATCATCCCAACCTGCACCATTCTTCCACATAGACCTGATTAGCACTCTACTGCGGATAGTAACCGGGAGACATAGGGACAACAGATCGAAGACCTTAGCTGACTCTGAAAGAACACCTCTCTTAGTTGTCACGTCAGGATTGCACTTTACCGGAGCGACATACAACTCCTCCGAATGTGGGGAGTATCGGTAGCCCAGTACTCTCTCCCACTCCTCTTCATGGATACTTAGAGTACCATCCTCCTTCATCCTAGTGCGGAGCGCCTGACTGTTTGAGTTGCATGACTGGATAATAAAGCCCCCTTCCAGCAAACGCTCTCTAACAAGGGAATACAATGTAGTAAGCTCACTCGCGTCTGCCACGGATGCCACAAGGTTATCCACATAAAACCGGTCCTCCATCATTCTGCGGCAAGCATCCTGAGGGTATTTTGCCGCATGTAATTTTAAGATACACCCCAACACAAATGGGCTTGAGGTAAACCCGAATATCAAGGTGGTATAGCGGAAGCAGCGCAAACAATCTCCTTGTTTAAGAAAAAAGCAAAACCGGTTCCTATCCGCCTCCAGCTTAAGCCGAATCATTAGGAAGGCTCGGCGAATGTCTGCTAGTAGCACATAATTGTTGGCTCTAAAGGCCAGCAACAACTTTAAGATGTCCCCTGTTAAGTTAACGCCAGAATATGCTGCTTCATTCAGCGATAATCCATCTCATGTCTTCAAACTACAGTTGAACACTGGTCTGATCCTGGTAGTTGCCGTAAAGTCCGACTTGAAAACTGGTCTATGTGGTATCCACACATATTTGTCGAACTCCTGAGGGGAGACAAAAATCTCTTCAATTATACCGTCCTCCTGTTGCTGACGAAACACCTCCAATTATTCATCATATATTTTTCTTTTAGTCAAGTTTGCTGCCACCCGGTCTAAAACATGCAAGGAAGTTGCATGATTAGAGGGGACTCTGGCTAATCTATCGTGATGCCAGGGGAGCTCCACATAATAGCTTCCATCCCGAAGCTCTACCGTTTCATCTGCACTTTATCGTAATCAGAAAAGTCCTCCTGACTGGGAAGCCCCAGAGATTCCAACGTAAACATTTGTTCTAGTCCTCTTTGTACCATACTGTCAGGAAAGCACTCCGCCATAGGATCCAGGTATGTTGATTGTGTTTCAAGGACAAAACATAAATGTGATGAATCGACCTGGGGGGTATGTTCCATAACCTCAGAGAGGGGCTTATCTTCCAAGAAAAAAGAGTCCACTGCTCCAAACGGGACCAATCCAGGCGGGGTTGCAAAGGCCCATCCATTCAAACACGGGATCAGCTTCAATGAGTCCAGGTGTTCAATCAGGTCTAACCCAATTATTCCCTTGATCGGTATTAAATCCCTTCCGGTCTCAAACTGGCCGGCCAAAGCATATTTTGCATCCTGAAAGACACGCAATAGAGATTCCAGGTTGGCCACTCGAACCGACAAGTCCACACCATCGGCTACCAAGACAGGAGATGTCACAGTCCTTGCAGAACCCAAGTCAACTCCCAGGACTACCTCTGTGAACCCACGCTGACACTCACCTAGAAAGGTAGACAATCTCAGCTGACAATTGACACCAAGGGTTTCGATTGGGCACAAAGTTCTCAGTACATCTGCCGCCAGATATGTCCGCCCGCTACCCGTGTCCAGTAGGTAATTCACTGACACTGTCTTTGGTCCACAAGAGAATGTAACTGAGAGAATGGGTGGCAACATGCGGGAATACCCGGTTGAAGTTGCATTGTTCACATCCACATGAAAAGAAGGAGTAATAGCGTTTCCCCTACCAAACTTTTGAGACGTATTCTGTCTTACTGTTGATGTAAATGCAGTGGAGACACCGCCCTTAATCTGCAATCTCTTTATTGCTTCTCCAGTTAGTCTCAATATGGAGGACAAAGGCGGCACCCGTCTATTTGTTAGCGTTATTATCTCCCCTTTCAGTTCGAGAGGAAATTTCCTAAATAGAATCTTAGCCATTAGTCTGGCTCCGCCAGAATCGTCCACAGAAAAGTCACACGAAAAGGAATTCCCCAGCTCTTCCAACAGCGATGCCGTCCTGGAAACGAAGTCCCCCAGCTCAAAAAGGGCTCCACCTTTCTTTGATACATAGTCCAGAATATCCTGGAATATTTGGTCAATGATTTCATCCAGGTCCAGATACTCCCTCTTCAGTATAGCCATGGCCTGCTGGTAATTGGTGTCAGTACAACTCAGGTGATTTACCAGCCTCAAGGCTCTGTCTGAGAGTGAACACTTCAAGAAGTTCAACCTCTCGGCATCATTGGCCATGCCGATCACGCAGTTCTCAAACCTAGTCAAGAAGTTTCTGAAACTCATGCGGTCGGACTCCATTTCCTATCCGCTAAATGTAGGCCCTGTGATCTGTATACGTGGGGGTTTAACAATGAAGGAAGAACCTCTCCCGGTAGTTGCAGAAGCCCTTGAGAACTCAAAGGCAGATTCCGAGTAAGGGCTGGGCTCTGGCTGTCGGTATGCTTGATCCAAATCGCCCAAGTCTTCATAATAATCCTTCAGTTGAGGCAGCCAAGCACCCTCAATCTCGGCAGGTGTACTCTCATCAAAGGAGCCTAACTCCAGCTGTGTGACACAAGTCTCTAACTCGACAATGAATTGTCGAATCTCCGTCCTTTAGAATGAGTACGCCGATGGCCTAACTCCATCACGACACATCTTCAGTCGTCCCTGAATCTTCTGAGTCAATGACTCCCTTCTGTGTAGGAGCTGCTCTTTCGTGACGTTCATGACAGTAGTTAACCAACGAAAGAGTAAGCAGCAAAACCTTTGCAAGATGTGAAAAAAAAACTATTTAGAGGGTAAAGTAGATTACCCGGTGATAGCGTAAGCTCCGAGGGGTTGCAAAGGATGCCCTATGCGACCCCCCCTACTGGGTCGAGTAACAAGTATTGTAGTACGGCGAGCAGCGAGTAACTAAGTTGTGCCAACCGTTCACCACTAAGTCATTAACAGAAGGTATTTATTTTCGGAAAATTTACAAAGTAAAAAATCAGAAAAATTTGGCACAAGGCCGAAGATGGGGGAGGGGAAAGGACGGTCTTCTCTGACTAGTGCTAACTAATCTAACCTAACTAGTTCCTACTTTCACTCTACTTACACCATAATACCACATTCATACTATACATCCATCAGCGTATACATCCTTCATCAATCACCATAAGAACATCATACCATGATAACCTAATTAAAACCCATAAGAAAGGGGGGGTTTGGGAAGATAAAAATTTTATATACAAGATACAAATGAGATATTTACAATGTTAGTAACAAAAGACCCCCCCCCCGTTGTTAAACTATGGCAGATGCACCGATTCGCCAGTCGAAAGGGTGATGCGGGTCCGAACGCTTTATTTAAAACACCTCTTACGAAAACTTCGAAAGGGAACCCGCATCTCTGGCGAATCAAGCGATCTGTCACCTAATTTGGAAGGGGAGTGGGGTTAAAAAAAAAAAAAAAAAAAACGCAGGGGCAAACTTAAAAGGGGCCTAATGATCGCTATCACACACTAGCTAGGTTATGAACAAAGAAGCCTAAATAATTGTCCTACTCTTGCCTATATCGTGACCTACTCTGGACTAAAAACGAGTCAGGGCTGACGTTCGTTCCTGTCACCCAAAATTCTTTTTCCTAAGGAACATCCAAGAACCAGTCAAGACTTGCTTCTCTCACCCGACACACACGCGCAACTGACACCCACTTTTCAACAAAGTCTGACGGAGAGAGTCTAACTCTCTCGGCCTTGATACGATCCTTCAAATAATGACGGAAGAGTCGTATAAGGTCGAGGGGAGCAAAGTCCTCAGATCCATAGACCACTTTCATACGTGTGTTCCAGATAACACCTCTCATCACAGCTAGCAAGGTCAAACACAAATCTTTTCTGAGCCTATCCGTTGTCGGAGCCCAATTGCTACAGACATTAATAGGAACCAAAGTTAATGAGGATGTGTTTAGTATGCGGACCATGAGACCTGTAACAAACTCAATCAGCGGCGTCACGATGCGACAATAAACGAAGGCGTGACATAAAGTCTCGTCCTCATCGCCGCACCGTTTACAAATAGGCGAGTCCACCAAGCCAGCTGAGTGGAGTCTCTTACCGACCCAGAGAGCATCCCGAATTACCAGCCAGGTCAGGGAAGCCTCGTCGTTAGTGAGGCATCCTGACCCAGGCGCCCAAGGCCAGATTGAGCGGAGCTGCTCCTTCGTCAAAGGGAGCCTCCCACCGATGACATCCGTTACGGATCCCCTCACTAAAACCCGATATAATGCCTTTCGGGACAACAGCAGAGTGTTAGAGAGGCTTTCCTTCACTCTTAAGAGGGACTTCAGTGCACGCCGGCACTCGCGATAGAAGGGACATTCACCTCGGGGCAACCTGTGTGCCTCCCCCTCGGAGTAGTGCACCCCTCTCAAAGCCGGGAAGGCTTTCTTAGTGTCCTCCATCCAGAGGCCACTGTTTTCCCTATCTTGTGTGCACATTCGATCTAGGTAGTAGAGCCGTAGCGTGTATAGCCGAATCTCCACGTTTGGCATACCTAGACCGCCTTCAGAAGGATGTAGGTAGCAGACATCGCGACAGACCTTAGGGGCCCTTCCAAGCCATAAGAAGTTGAAAAGAGCCCTCTGCAAATATAACAGTGTATCTGACGGGATTGGAAGCACTGATAGACGATAAATAGCGATTGGATAGATGTGGGTATTACACACCTCTGCTCGCCCCTTTAATGAAAGGTTTCTACTGATCCACCGTGAAGCTGCAGACCGTACCGCTTTCAGAACCTCCGACCAATTTTTCTCCAGCTGGAGGTCAGGACCAAACCAGACGCCGAGTATCTTGCAAGGCCCATCGCTCCAACTAAAGGGCCCCTGAAGGGGCATACCCCTCCAGGCACCAATGCGCAAACCCGAAGACTTGTCGCAGTTAATTTTGGCCCCTGTTACCGTTTCATACAATCTGATTTCTACACCAACGACACTAATCTCAGCACTGCTCGTTACAAGCACAGTTACGTCGTCGGCATAGGCGGAGTACTTCGCCTGGGCATTCACACCTGGCAAAGTGATTCCGCGTAGCACCGGATTCACCCTTAGCCTGCGCAAAAATGGCTCAATCGCAAGCACATATAGCATGGGTGATAACGGGCACCCTTGACGAATGGAACGTGACAAACTGAAGGGTCTCGACCTCTTCCCATTTACTTCTACCATCACCGCGGGGTTAGCATAGAGAAGATGAACCCAAGAGCAAAATTGCGGGCCAAAACCGGCCGCCGATAAAACAGCCCCCAAGTACCGATGGTCAACCCTATCGAAGGCTTTGGACTGATCTAAATTGATCAGCGCGGCCTCAGTGTCGACTTTTTCTATCATCAGGCGTATCGAGTGCAAGTTATCCTGGATTGTCCTGCCTTTCACGGCACACGTTTGCTCGGGGCTAATAAGACGAGCCAGGACAAGCTGCAGACGATTTGCGAGAATCTTGGCCAAAATCTTTAACTCAGCGTTAAGCATCGTTAAGGGCCTGAAATTACCTAACCCATCCCCACCATCTTTGCTTTTACGAACAAGCTTTATCACACCCATGGTAAAGTACTTGGGGATTGAGCCGTTCCTAAACCATGAGTTAAACAAAACCGTCAGTAAGGGGACAAAGATGTGCGACAACCTCAAATACACTTCGTAGGGAAGACCATCGATCCCCGGTGACTTATTAAGGCCGGCCCGCTTTAAGGCTTCAATGACTTCATCCTCCGTTATGCCACCTTCGCACCTAGCCGCTTCGGTCGTCGAAAGACGAGAAAAGTCAGCCAAATAGGTGTCGAACTGTTCTAATGACAGACCGGGTTCCATGGAAAAAAGCTCCTGGAAATGAGATCTAAACGCCTCCAGCACACCTTGGTTTGTGGTCACGGTACGCCCGTCCGGCAATGTGACACGAGCGATGTGCCTATTAGCCGCTTTCCTAAGCTCCTCTGCACGCAGTTCAGCGGCCATGTTTGTTGCTTCCTGGGGCATTCTTTTTAACCTAGCCCTAAGCGCTAAGGCTTGGTGCTCCTTTTCAGCAAGGGAGGCAAGCCGAGCCCTAATTATATTAACGCTAGCACTATCCCCCTCCTCCACTGCCCGATCTAGTCTAGACTCTAGTGTCACTTTAGCTGCCCTAGAATCTAGTTTGAGTCTTTTGCTAAAGTCAGCAGCAAAGGACCTAATGGCTTCCATAACTTTTACCCACCACTTATTCCCAATAATTGCCCCCGTCAATTCCCGCTGTAGGGTTAGTAATAGCCCGTCACGGAAGCCCTTCACATCGAACAACGACGTGTTGAGCTTCCAGTAACCAGCTAATCTAGGCTTAGGTCTATCTAAGTTTACCCGTACACGAACAAGTCTGTGATCCGAGTAAACTATATTGTGGAAACTTGGACAATCCAATACTCCTACGTCGACTCGCCTAACTAAGAACCGGTCGATATAGCTCGAGAGCTGTATCGAATCGGAGCCGCCTCTACCTGTCCAAGTCCACACTAAGTCACAGGGCTTTTCATTTCGGAATTTGTCGATAAGATCAAACTTATCCACAAATTCATGAAATACAACAGCATCCCGATCTCTGTTAGTTCCCCTAGATGTTAACCCAAATCGATCTAACTCGGGATCCAGGACGGCGTTCCAGTCTCCCGCTAAGATAACCGTTCTGGAAACATCTATGAACTGCTCGATCCGCCGAAAAAAACCAGCCAGCTCAGAATGGCTATTGGGCGCATAAACCCCAATAAGACGTAATGCCCTACCCTTTATGGTAACATCCAAAACACATAGTCTTCCCTCCGGATCCAAGTAATACGGGTCACACGACGCATCTAGAGACCTTTTAACTAGCCAGGAAACCCCTCTCGAGCGAGAATTATAGTGCGCTGAGTAAGCCTCAAAGGTCTTAGACAGTGCACCCAAATGGTCACCAGGAATAAGGTGGGTTTCCTGCACACAACAGATATCCACTCCGAGGTGCTGCAGGTCCAAACTCAAGCGCCATTTGCGCGAGTCGGCCCTTAGCCCTCGGACATTTAAACTAGCAAGCTTGAGATCCATGGTGGTGCCTTAGGGTTGGGAACCAGGAACGAACATCGCGGTCGTGAGCATGCCGACTGCTCTCGTGAGGGAGTAAGTACCCATTGTAGTATCGATGAGGCCGTCACGAGGGATACCACCGACATGCAAAGGATAGGTTAGTTTTGCTATCCTATATAGGGAGGGGTGCATTTTAACCGGGACCCTCCCAACACAACATTTTTTCAGGTTTTTGATATCAGTGTCTTTGAATATAGCTAGGGGAGGGGAAATATTAAATGACTTGTTTGCCTCCTCCAGCATTTGCCATAAATCTTTGGCTTCTTCTTTTTTCCGGACTACCGTTAAAATACGTTTTGCTTTAGGGAAGTTGGAGGGGATGTCTATTAGTTTTCCCCCTACCTCCCTGAAATCAATTAATTTAGTGAGGTCTGCACCCTTGAAATTCTTATTATTATTAATGGCAGCCGTGTTCAATATGCATATATCTTTTCCAGGGAGGTAGAGGGTTTTTTTCTTTTGTTCAAGTGAAGGGGTGATGTCCATGGCAGTGTGTGCGTTAGTAGGGTTAGTAGGGGTTTTTACAGGAGATGCAGGAGGAGTATTGTGAGGGGACTTAGAGATGGCTGGAACAGGAGTGGAGGATTTGTGTTTCTTAAGGGGGCTTAGTGGTATTAGTTTCGGCATTTTGGGGAGGATAGGAGTTGTGACTGGAGGAGGCATTTTGCAAGGGGAAGGAGTTTTGGATGTTGTGGGAGACTGCGTGATGGGGTTGGTGATTATTCTTTGTTTAGGTGAAGGTGACTTGCATGGGGATTGAGGTGTTTGTTTTTTTGCGTCCAGTTTTTTTTTAAGGTTAACAATCTCGATATATTTCTCCCTTCCGGGGTCGTGCTCAAGCATTGCTGTTTCTCTCATTTCGTCAAGGGATATCCGTCCAGGGGTCTTTTTCCCAGGGGCGATCTGCCAGGGTTCTCCTCTGAGAGTCTCATCTGTGGTGTTGGTTGCTTTGGTGGTAGGCTGGCCGGGAACACTTTGTGGTGTGTTGGTTCCCAAGTGCTGGCCTATTAGTTTCTTGGAGTTAGGCGTCGGTCTTTTAATGGTGCACTCGGACGTAAGGTGTCCGATTTCGCCGCAACTCCAACAGGTGGGTCTCCTGCCGGCCACTATGATGGGGAGTTTTTCTTCTCCTACATCAAGGAAGAAAGGGATGTTCAGGAAATCTTCTCTGTTCAGAAGAATATCGAACGCCCACACGCCGTGGAACTCATCTACCTCAACGTGGACCATTTCTCCAAATTTTAGAAAAAAGGCGCCGAGGTGTTCGCCGTCTATGTAATGTGGAACATGGAAGACAGAAACTGTGGTGCGTCTTTTCCCCAAGTATTCAGTTCTCAGTATAAATTGTTGGGTGATGATTTCCTTTTGGGAAATAGTGAGGCACTCTTGTGGGGAATTGAAGAGTGCGCTCCATGTATTGTATCCCTTGCACTTAATTACGCGTAAGGGCCTTATCCTGCATTGGCCAGAAGGTTTATGATGATGTCGATGGATGCTCTTATAACTTTCTTTGTCTTCATATCCACTACGAATAATGTTAGGCATCTTTTCTTAATTTCGTCTAATTTCGGGATGTTTACGATGAGTCCTGTATTGGTTACTTGATCCAGGCATTGTTTTGACTTCTCAACAAACTGGTTTACGTCAATGTCTATCTTTGGAGGTTTGGTCCACGGGTTCGGTGTATCAGCTGCGATGTTCTCCGTCTCCATGGTGACAACAACGGGCGTCTGGCCCGCGGAAGCGGCCATAGCCGAACCGTTTAAAAAACGGTTAAAAAAAGTTCACAAAACTTTTTAAAAAAATAACAGTAAAAACAGTAGGAGAAGGAAAAAGTTGTGTAGAAAAAAAATCCGGCTCAGTGAAGAGGAAGAAAAGGAAAAAGACAAAGAGGAGATAAACAACTTACAAAATAATCGCAGCGTATACTATCCCACACAGTCGGACGATTCTATTTATAAACGATGCTGTTAGGAACTGACGAATCGAATTAATTCACGTTCTGCTACCAACCAATCAGAAACCAGAATCTCTTCATAAATATTAAACTTTTTCTGGAGCAATTACACATGTTGTTTTCTTTCCGTCTCGACACGGTAAGAATATTTTGCTCGGTGGGACTGTCTACTGCAAACAAGTCACCTCTCAAAACTTGTTTAGAACAACGAACCATCGGAAACTGTTCTGTCTACTGCAAACCAGTCATCTCTCAAGACTTGTTAAGAACAACGAATCATCTGAAACTTTTATGAAACTAAACATGGCTTACACTTCTAAATCTACAGTTACTCAAGACATTAAAAAAATGAAAATACTGAAAAAAAAAAGTTATATTATACGTATCCGTTATGGAATGAAGTTCTCCGAAAAAGTAAGTTAATTTGATCAAGTAATTTTTTTTTTTTACAAACGAAAACTACAATTTAATGTAACCGATCCATCATCGCCATTTGGCTATTTAGGGACACAAGTGGGGGGTGGCTTTAAACGAAAAAAATAATTAACAAAGGACAAAATGAAAAACGGATGAAAAAAAAGGACACAAAAACTTTGTAAAATAAATGAAAACATTATCTAAGTAGTTTTTCTTCTCATGTTTCAAAGAAATCTTCTCAAAATTTGACATTCTTTAAGCGGTGATTGGAGTTATCTCCCCCTGGTGTCCGGTTTACCTTTTAAAAGGTATTTAAAAAAAAATGAAATTAGACGTTTAATTTAATAAAATCGCACCATCTGATAAATATGTGGGGGAGGTACTTTACAAAACGAGAGTTAAATGTGAACTCGTAATATATATATATATATATATATATATATATATATAGCCAGTAGAGTTTAGTTTCCTAGAAGTACATCCAATGAAACAACATGTGTCTACCAAAATAGTGCTCAATGACTGAACAGAGCAGGTATATTAATTTTATTTATACAAACATTAATGGCTACATATGTGCCTACATGTTTCTGTAATCACCCACGTTGGGGGATTACAAAAACATGTAGGCACATATGTAGCCATTAATGTTTGTATGAATAAAATTAATATATATATATATATATATATATATATATATATATATATATATATATATATATATATATATATATACTTCTGGTTATAAAAGAGATTAGTATCGGCTGAAGAGTGCTTATGGGTATCATCTGCGAGTCGGGACATTTTACAACATCGCGTTACTTCTCTATCAAAGGAGGAGGTAATACATACATGGGAGGGCGTAAAACATGACAAGTAAAGCCAGAATGATGATAACGCGACACGTGGCTGGAATGTGCAAACAAACTAGAAACAGGTACTACACTTCCATTGTTAATCCTTTGATGCTGAGTGCATGTAAAACATCAGGTCTGGAATAATAAGTTAAGGTCATCATAAAGATAACGGAATCGAATCTGATAAAAATAAATCGTAATTTTCATAATGTAATCATGTGATTATTGTTTTGTTTCTTGTTGGTTCAAATCTAGTTTTTGTTATTTGATTGACTTCGCTATTTGTTCAATTCCTTCCTTTTTGAATTGTTTATGTGAAATATTCAGTTATCCATTTTTTTATATTTGGATTATTTGGATTACTGTTCTCATCTTGGATGTAAACAGTAGTTCGACTAATCCAAATAATAATGAAATGTTCAATCTTTTACACGAGGAACAAAATAATGATTACACCGTTTTACGATGAACATAAGTTCTTTGTTCTGAAGCAGTTGATTTTTTCTTCTTAAATTAATTTCACGTTTAAATTGTGTTTTTCATCTTTTAATTTTTATTCTTTTATATTTTCATATATTTAATTGCTTAATGAATTGGACACACAAAACAAAATTTGTATCAATTTACTAAAGATTATATTAAGAAATCCTAACAAACAAACAAATTTTCTGCGTTGGACACAAAAGAAAAACGGGTAAAACTATACAAACACCGTGACAGCGAATTACCCCTACCCCTAACCCCTAACCCTAACCCTAACCCTAAACCTAAACCTAACCCTAACCCTAACCCTAACCCTAATCCTAACCCTAACCCTAACGCTGTCACGGTGTTTGTATAATAATACCAAACGATTTGTTTTTTTCGTATTAAATTCCTGGAATGGAAGGTAAGTATTTTTTTTTTCACTTGTTAAAATAATCTTAAATATTAAAATAAGTGTATTTTTTATTGCAATCCAATATGAAAGGTAAGTTATTTTTTACGCTTTAAAAAAATCCCGTTCAATAACTTTTAAAACAATCTGAGACACTTTGTATTTGCAATCTCCCTAAAAAATATTGATTCTTAAAATAGTATTAAACCTTAAAAAAATATATATGGATTTCGTGAGTAAAAATGTGTTTATTTAAGTAAAATTTACGTGATTTCTGCGAAAATCCTAATGTTTACCATAAACGCAATAATTTGATTCGAAGTTGGTTGAATTGTTAAACAACTGAACACGAAACTGTTTATATATATATATATATATATATATATATATATATATATAATATATATATAATGTGTGTGTGTGTGTGTGTGTGTGTGTTTAGAAAGAGTTTTCTGTTCACATTTATCTAATATGTCGCTAGAGAATTGTTTGAATTTTGATATTTTATTCAATATTTGGGATTTTCGAATAAGGATAATTTTATTCAATAAAGTTTACATAAAATGATCCCTCATTTATTGGGCATCACTAATTAACAGAAACTTAATATAGAACAGAATAATTCGTAAATATTTATAATCGAAACCAGCATAGTTTGTTTTTATTTTTTAAAGATTTTTTTGTTACTTTTCGAGGTAGTTTTATGTCCACAATTATCTATTATGTAGCTAAATCATAATGTTTATCATAAACACAATAATTTGATTCGATTTGCATTTCTAAGAGTACTAGGAGTCGGGGTCGGAATTTTTTTTATCAGACTCCGACTCCTTAAGTCCAATAAATTTACTTTTTACATGGGTCTCCTGTTTGGTTTTACCCGTTTTTTTTTATTACACAAAACACGGCACATTGGCACTTTGATGTAGAGGGTACTATCAGGACCTAAGTTGCTGGGACACTATGTGGGGAGTTTAGCAGCAAAATGTTTGTTTACATTACACTTGAACTTCTGCATGTCAGTACAGAAAGGGAAACAGGAAGCCAGAAGAGAATTTTTAAGTCTAGCAGTAGGTGTATCAGAATTTTTGTAGGAATTTTTGACACCCCTAACACGAAACTGCGAATAAAATATAAAAAAAACTCGTAATTTCTCTTTGAAAGGTGGGTTGTTTATTTTCTTTATGAATTATACTTGCAAAATAAATTATTAAAGTTGTATAAAAAGTCATAGAAATAGTTTTGACTAAAAAAAAAAACAGTAATGAAATCAATTGAATTTTACGAGTTCAGTATTTTTCAATTTTTAAACTTTCAAAATCTATAAAAAAAATTTCTATTGATTCTATTTTTACGATATTTTCAGGATCAATTGAAATTTTATGCTCTTTCCAATAAACCGAATATAATATTTTAGACAAACGTTTTTTTTTAATTCACGCTACTCCCATTTTTAAATGTCTATTAAAAAGTAAATAATTAATTTATTCACCAAAGTTTATATATATATATATATATCACAAATTGGAGATAAGATCAATAAATAATATATCCAAATTTAAAACAAAAAAGTAGTGTTTTTTAGAAATTTACCTGTAAAATTCGAAGTTTAAAACCCCTTTTTTAAACCACGTTGTTTTTTTTATTAAATGAAACCTTGGTCCTTGCTCCTTTAATTGAAAAAAAAAATAGGGGTTGAATTACATTTTTCGAGTAGTTATAACTTGGAAAGACAGGGGTCTAATTAATTCACGGCCCCTATTTTGAAATGTCTATTAAAAAGTAAATAATTAATTTACTCATCAAAGTGTTATATATCACAAATTGAAGATAAAAGATCGATAAATAATATATGCAAATTTAAAACAAAAAAAAACGTAGTGTTTTTTAGAAATTTACCTGTAAAGTCTGAAGTTGAAACCTTTTAAAAAAAAAAAAAAACACGTTGTTTGTGTCTTTTTTTAAATGGAAATCATGGTCCTTGCTCCTTTAATTGAAAAAAAAATTAGGGGTTGAAAATTACATTTTTCGAGTAGTTAAAAGCTTGGAAAGACAGAGAGTGGAATTATTCAATATTTTCACAAAGTTTCTGACGCACCTACTCTAGCAGTTCTAGGGAAGAAACTATTAGAATAGAAGGCTTTCAAACATCTAGGGATCTCTACTGTGTAGGGGTGGGACTTTGCTGCTTGTCAGGTGTGTCACGGGTATTTTCATTAAGGGGGTACAATAGCTTGTAGTTCATCAGAACATCCACCATTAAAATACTTGTAAAACAAGCGGAGGGATGCAATATTTTGTTGATGAGACAGTGGCTGAAGCTTAGATAGCAGTTCAGGATCTATTAAGTTGGTGACTCTCTTTTGAACCCTGCCCAGGAGCGAGAGGCTAGTAGTAGAGGCACCAGCCCAAATGTCACAAGAATGCGCTATACATGGGCGAATGGTAGCTTTGTAGAGGTATAGGATATTTTCAAGTGTAAGTAACTTTCTAGCAAAGTAGAGAGAGCCCACCTTCTTTACAGCAGTCTTGGCAATGATCTCGATGTATCTATTCAAACACATGTTCTCTGCCTTGACAGAGTTAAACGTAGACTTCGTAGCCTAGTGGGGGATGCCATTTTCTTTTCCTTGCAAACTCTTTCTCACAGCCTGTCTTTGCTTTATCATTATTTTCATGGTACGTGCTCGTCTGAGCTCCAGTCTATAGCCCCCCTCGCCAAACTTTCACGAGAAACACTCGTCTAGCTGAAACGATTATCAATAATTTCCCCCACTCTTTATCTGTGCCTAAACATAAACATAGATTCCATGAACAAAGTTTCTTTCTTAGATTGCACACCTGTGGAACTCTTCCATTTGCCTACTTTCCAGCGACTATAATATCGTCATTTTCAAGTCCAAGGTAAACATGTTCTTAATGAGCCGTTTCCCTTAAGTAATTGAATTTACCAAATTTTCCCTAACAATTACTACGACAGTGTTCCATTGACCACTGTATGTGTATCAACCCTTATCCCCCAGTGGCCTCTGGTCCTTGATAAATGGTGACGCCTTTGTAAAAAAAAAACATGTCAAACGTAGGTATATTAAAATTAAAACGTAAAATTGTCACTGACTCCAAAAAATATAATAATTTAAAACTTTTCTTAAACTGGAAAAAATATATTTATTATCGTGTAAAAAACAACTTAAAAAAATAGCATCTATTACAAACTCTTAAAAACTGGAGTCGAAAATTTAAATCCAACATGTTTCAGCCCTTTATAATAACATATTCTGCTGAGATCATAAAATTCCATAAAGTCTCTCCCGTGACCAACTTGTGCTCTCGTTCTAATTAAAAAACTTCATCACTCTTAAGTCTTCACTTTATAAACCAGACACAAAATGGATAGTGCCAGCTCAGAAATGTTGGCTGGTTGGTTGTTTTGTTTTACGGCATATAAACCCTTTTCAGGTTATTTAATGCCTAATCTGGTGATTATGAAGAACGATTTTGTAGTATTGTACATTTGTTTTTTAAGTCGTATTCTATTTAACCTATGGTTGGGACCCTAACAGGTACTACCACTCCGGGTCAGAGTGGACCTAAGAGCAATGGAAATTAAATGGGGGATCAACACTCCCTAAATCTTGCAAGATGGGGCCTCAC